>NC_039287.1:12478161-12521480 GCF_003368295.1 Carassius auratus | reverse complement strand
TTTGGCAGTGAGAGGGACGATGCAGTACAGACGCTGCTGCACATTTACTTCAGGAACCAGACTCTGGGACAGACGGGCTGTTTGGCTGTGGTGGGCCCCAGCAGGGATCTTTCTCAGGCCAGCGCACGCCTCATGGAGCTCAACCTTCAGATCCGCGAAGCTCTGTGCCAGACTCAGATGCACCTACACACCCACCAGACGCACATCCTGTCCCGACCCCCACGGCCCACATCCAGACGCAAATATACACGCAAAACACAGTCCTCAGCACTGGACTGTCAGAGCTTCACGAACTCGACCCTCTTCCTCCGGGGCGGCGAGTTTGAAGATTTTCACATAGACTTCACCTCAAAGGGCTAAAGAATGTGTGGCTATTAGTTAATCAAAGCTATTACGCACGTACCATGTTTTCCTGTCCCCCGTTCTCTAGTAGTTTAATTTCTCCAGGTGTCAGAAGCCGTACGAAAGAACAGGACTGGTCAAGAAGCATTAGGAGGGACACTGGGCAATTAATGATGCTAAATTTGAAGCTTTTTGGCGGAATGACCTATGACCTCTAGGCGGTGTCTTTTTTTTAGAGTGATCCGCATTTTTCTGCCCCACTATGCACTGGGGCAGAGATGGGATTTGGAGTGTAATTGTGAGAATCGAGTATCACGATGGATCAGCGAGACTGTCACATCGCTGCTCGCAAAAAGCATGCTTGAAAGTGAAGCCTGCAACAAATATTTTTTTGAGAAATGTATTTTTTAAGTCTTAGGTTGTAAATGTTAGGATATTTAACATGTAACTTTAAGCTGGGGGGCTGCACCCTCAGTTTAAAGAGATTTATCTGTTTAACTTTATGACCTGCATCGGTGGGGAGCTTTCACTGGGGCTGCTCTTACAAATCCCTTAATCTATAACCAAATAAGTAGCTGCCTGTAGGGAAACCATAGACTCTTGTGTGTGTGAGGACGAGTGTGAGTGTGTGCTTGCGAGTGCGTTTGAATTGGACTGTATTTTGCACACCGTTCTCTTCTCATACATGCACGTTAACAAACCGAGATGCACAAGTGAAGTGCAAACTGGCTGCAACTCATGAAATATCAATAACTTATTTACTCTGTATATATTTTAGAAAATGTATAGTGTAAAAGCAGTATTTTTCCTTGTACATTTGTGTAATGCACTGTTCAATCAGAGAGAGCTCAGTAGAGGGTAATGACTAATGCAAAAAAAAAAAAAATAGGGAGTTGAATAGCTTTTGGGATGCAAGTAAGTCACAGGCTGCCCTCCCCTTTATGATAATATGCACCTTAATCTTCAATATTTCCCAACGAACGAGCTCAGCTTCAGAGTTTTTGCCATATGCATTCCTTGATACCCACTGTGATCTCCATGTTGGCTCAAAGTCCCTCTCTGAGACCCCGCTGGAGCCCCTGCTGAGGGCAAACTGGGGCTAGTGTTTGTCCATGTTGGCTCTGTCTTAACCCTAGACTCAGGGCTGCACTGAGGGTTCGTGGGCTCTATGATGTAAGGCAATGCGCTTCGCTTGCTGAACTCAAGAGACAAACCTCTGTCCTGAAAGCATTGACCGCAAACATGGGGTTGGGGGGCATTTTTAATCTGTCTTGGCACATTGAGAAATAAAACATTCACTGTATTCATTCCTCTGGGAGGTCTCTTCTGTTGGTACATTTTGAATGCTGTTCTTAATTATTTAATGGATATATTATTTACATGGAATAATATAGATTTTATCTAGAGGTGCATTATCCCCCCCCCCCCATCTCAGATTTGTCTCTGATTTATCTGCTTTTATCTGTACTGTTAAATAAAAACCTGATTATAAGCAACACTTTTTTTTTTTTTGTCCATTCATTCCTGATGTTTTTAAACAGTCCTCTATGTTTTGTTATAGATATCCGGTTATTAACCCTATCAGCAGTTCTCTATCACAGTTCTTTTCTATTAAGACTGCTTCACATCAAGTAAAATAACGGTTACCATCCCCACCAATAGATAAGTTTATAAAGTGTGTGCTACAGTTATGCCATTTAACAATTTAAACGCTAGAGATCTTTACGTTTGTACTGGCTATCATTGAAATAAAAGTAGAAAAATTCTGAAAGTAATTCCAACACCATTATTCCTCATCATTAAAACTGTGGTGCAGGTGTACATGTAAAACAAATCATTTCATCTAGACAACTCCATTTAGTGCATAAACACAAATGACTGGTTTTGTGTTAATTAGAAGTTACAGTGATGCTTCAACTATATGAATGCTTGCATCCTATTATGTAACCACTGTACATAAGCCAAATAACCCGACTCTATCATGGGTCTGAAATTTTTTTTTTAAATTGTAGAGAACAATATTTACTAGTTCAAGAAAGAGCAAACATTAAAAAAAA
This sequence comes from Carassius auratus, assembly GCF_003368295.1. Lineage (NCBI taxonomy): Eukaryota > Metazoa > Chordata > Actinopteri > Cypriniformes > Cyprinidae > Carassius > Carassius auratus. The sequence continues at coordinate 12,519,081 of NC_039287.1, read as the reverse complement.
AAAAAAAAAAAGTGCTAGTCTGATAAAGTACAGTATACGGTGCAATAACAGTAAAAGTTTCAGGTCAAGGACCTGTACTGTATAGAACAAGACACCATCAGATTATCATTTACAGAATGGTTTTGCTCTTAATCTAGTCTTTTAATCGAACGAACACTTGGGACTTGAATTCGCTCAGTCAGTTTTGAGGTTAAAACGGGTGTCCCAATCATGTGCCTCAACCCCGGCCAAACACCTAAACCAGATCAAGGGCTTACTAGAAACTTCCATGCAGGTGTGTTGAGGCAAGTTGGAGCTAGACTCCAGGACAGAGCTTGGACACCCCGGGTTAAATCAAATCCAAAGAAGCTTCTAGCCGTGTACAAATCAAGTCAGCCCATTCACGTCACACTGCTGCAGATTAGTTCAGAAACTCAAGTTTTGCTAGTAACCACCATTTTTATTTCCAGAATTGGCATCTACAGTTACTTTAAGTACAAAATTAAAGCAAAACAAAAAGAAATGAGACTGTAGTGACTGATGGATCCCCACTGCAGTCTTTGAGCGACAAGGATGCGGAGACTGAGGTGGACAATCCAGCTGGGCAACGGACAGGTGCTAGATGATGTATTTGAAGCTGAATGTGCTGTCACAGGAGAGACGCTTGCCTTTGCAGCGGCCGCACAGGTCCTGTCTGTGAGGTCTTTTGGGGTCCACATGACGTGATGTAACCGAACACGTGCAGCGAGATTTCTTACAAGTCTGAAAATGACATTCTATAGTTAAATGCATCTGCAAATGATTTAAAATGAATAAAAGACAGCTGCTTGTACTGTACACCATTGACACTCCCTAGTTTTTTTTACATTGAGACCAGTGTAGTGGCAGATTAAAGCTGCACCAGTTTAAATGGTTTTTAAAGTAATCTTTGAAGTTTGCGGAGGTCCTCTCCTCAGGACCTCGGTTTGTGAACTTCTAGGTTTACCTGACAGGTTATGTCCTCAACACGGTAGGGGTTGAATGACTTCTGACATGTTCTGCAAAACTGCTTGAAATACACCTTTAAAGACAAAGTTTGAATCGGTATAATGAATTGTTAGATCATTAGATATTGAATTGTTAGATGTGCCAAAACTAAGGATAGGGGTGTACATTTTAAAATTCAACATGGTTTAATCTTCATTGCACATCTATCAAGCTACCTTGTTTGTGCCTTGGACACACCACACATAAGCACTTTCCCAGCGTAGGTTGCAGTCTTTGCAGTGATAGAAGCCATACTTCTGCTCTAAAAACTGCATTAAAACGAGTTAATACACTAATAACTAGTTCAAAACGGACCATGAACATTTAAGGAACCCATTTCTCCCACCTGGAACCTCACGCGAGCCTTGAATCTGGCTTCGTCTTGTCCGGTTTTCACCGTCTCGTCGCTCTTCTGCTCACCGGTTTCCGTCTGTTTGTTTTCATTTTCCTCGGGACTAAGCGGTTCTGTCGCGCTCTCCTCGCCCTCTCTGCACTCGTCTTTCTCCGCACTCTCCGCCTTCTCGGTGTTGTCCACCGTCTCAGGGGCCTCAGGCTCCGTGTCCTTCTCCTCCTCTCTGAAGAGGGACACTAGTCTCCTGGACTCGACCGGAGAGTAAACGGCTTGAGTGCGCGGGAACCGGACACCGCCGCTGATGGGGCTCCCTGGGACCTGGACCTCCTGTCGCCGCCGGCGAAGGGCATCACGCTTCTGGGCCAGAAGCGTCCGTGGGCCCAGGGAGCACTGGATGGACGCGTCGGTCTTCGGGTTGACCTGGATCCCCACGTCTTTGGTGTTGGCTTTCCTCAGACGCGGGGTGAGGTTGGGGTTGATCTGAGATAAGATGGACTTCAGCTGCGCTCTGTGGTAATTATCGTAGCAGGGCTCACCTTCACCGTAGTTGGCGAAGTAAGCTTTCTGCCTCCAGCTCTTGAACTTGGGGTATTTGTAGGAATAAGGGTTATAAGAAGAGTAAAGATAGTTGTCGACTGTCTCGTTACAATATGTAGCCATTTTTCGCTTAGCCGGTTGGTGAAATGCATTGTAAGAGTTTAAGTAGACGCAACGGACACAAATAGAGATCAGGTGCATAATTAACTCCAATTATCAGGATTCCAAAACAAAAAAGCGTAATTGTTAGGGTATATTCAAAAGGTGATTTCCAGGCTTGGAAACAATCATAGAAATGTAAAGCTTTTTGTGATGTCAGCTGTTTGGGAACATACGCTATGGTTTCTACTTGGATGTTTTTATATTAAGTAATTATTTTTCTTGAAATATTTGTTAGTATTAAAAAATACTAGGCCTACTGCTAAATAATTAATTTACATAACTATAAAATAACTTTTGTACCAGTCTGACAGTGATATTGTATAAATAAATTATAATATTACATGCATATTGTCATAAACATTTATTTATCTTGCAGACATTTTCACATATTCTGATAAACATGTACAATATTTTCATTTCAGTTACAGTGATGGAATGCATATTCAGATGTTATCAGATGGAAACTATCACATGATCACTTCTTGTCCAGAATGAACATTATTTTACATAAATCTGTTTTTATTTTTTTTTATTTTTTGCCATAGGCTTTTAAGTTTTTCAAAATCACATTTGTTATATGACACTGACATGCTGTAGCATTTTTTGTCGTTGATGATGCTATTCACTTTGTTTAAATAATTAATTTTGATTTAACACCATATATCAGGTTTTTCATTCAAACATGACTGCATCTTGTTAAACTGACTTGAAATGATTGCTATTTGGCATAACTCCTGGCACAAACTTTGAAAGAACATGTTTCAATCAAGTACCTCAAAATAAGTGTTAAGCTTTCCATCCTGCTTTGCACAGGACTGGATATGGGGAGAGAAATGTTTGAAATAAAATTTAATTCATGCTTTTTTAGTAAAATGTGATAATAGAGAGACTTTTTCATGTCCAGTGCTCTATTATGTGGGACTTTTCTCTCAGTGTGTTTTGTCCATCATGGTGAATTGTGGCTGGGTTGAGGACCTGCTTTAAAAAAAAAATCTAAAGTAATTTAAAGAAATTACTGTAATGAGAGTGCTAGTGCATGATGTACTCGCAGTACTTCCATTAAACTACTAACATCTTCTGTAAAGAAAGTTATATCTTACTTGGTAATGTTATTATAACACTTTGGATAAACTTGCATGGACATTGGTCCTATGTCCTAATAACTTGATTTATTCATGTCCAAATAACATGGTACAAACACGAGGAATCGCTGTCCATGATTGAATCATGTTCAGCCAAAGAGTCATTTTTTGAGTGTATAAGCTGTGGTAATCCTGTAAAATTCCATTCTTCTTGAAGTAATAAACTCAGAAAACATATTTTCTCCCAGGTTTGGCATCAGAAGCATACAGTGTGATGTGCAAATATAAAGCCAACACACATACCACATGGGATGTGAATCAATCTTCTCATCCTCTTGGTCCACACAATCAAATAAACCAATGTAATTCATTTACTGAGGTAATGGCACTGACTCATTTACAAACAGCAGCATCAATCTATATTAATGCTGTATAATTTGCACACTTCTGGCAGTGGCTTTGACTATTAATTTTTTTTGAATGAATGAATGAAATAATCTCAGTAATAACAAAAATATATAATTCATATTTTATATACAGACAAACCATCTCTCTTTCTAATCTTATTTATCTTACAGTGTATATATATATATATATATATATATATATATATATATATATATATATATATATATATATATATATATATATATATATATATATATATATATTATACTAATGTTTTAAATTATATTTTTTATGCTAATTTTAGAAATATTCTATTGACTGGTTATATTTGGCTAGTGGGTTTAAATGAAGCTAATGTTGTCAACTTTAGTATGATGTCATGATATTAGTTTTCATTTTCACAGTCACTTTTGGCACATATTAGTTTTAATGCTGTGGGTGATTAAGAAATTCAGCAGTGAGTGATGGCATGAATAAATCCTGATGTAAATGTGCAGGTCCAGTGTCTGTAGTAAGTCTGAAGTCAGTTGTTTTTGTTCCCTTATACAGCTGTGGGGCTTCCAGCACCATCCCGTGACTCCAGCACGATGACATTGGGGTCGCTCTCTGTTACCGCACCATACGTAGAATCAAACGGCAAGTCTTCTTCCTTCATTCTCTTGTAGGATATGTTTGAATCATCGTCAGCATCCTCCGTGAGGTCCTGTTTATGTAATACCTCTTTCCTGTACATGTGGTAAGCCAGAATGAAGATGCCAGCCTCTGCTGCCTGGAAGAGCGCGTACAGCAGAGGAAACATATACATGCCTCCCATCAGCTGTGGAGGGAACGCCAGCTTCAGGATGGCCGTGCACAGCTGTACGTTCTGACAGCCGGTCTCTAAAGACACAGTCCTCCGACTGTTGGGGGGAGATCAAAGAGCGTTGCAAGGCCGTATCCTGCCGCATAGCCAGCCATGGGCATGAGTACGGCCACCAGGTAGACAGAGGCAGGGATGGTGGCCAGCAGCTCCGGACCCAGCATAGTTCCAGTCATGATGAAGAGCATCAGCAGAGTGACCAGAAGAGACCACAGAGACACCTGGAGCAGAAACACTGGTAAGTCTTCTAGACAGCAGATTTGATATAGGCTGTTCTTCTGTTTAGTTACATCACTTTTATATTTTAGCGATTCAGCAAAAATGAATATGCAACATTTTTATTTTGTTATATATTCTTACATATTCTTGAATTATTGTTTATTTATTGGTCTAATGGACTTATTTATTATTTATTGGTCTAATGGACTTATTCTCACAATATTCTATTTTTATTTTATGAGTCGAATGGACAAATTTATATTTTAATAAAATAATAATAAATTGTATTTAGTATAGTACCATTAAAAGAGTACTTTCTCAAACACGGGCAAACAGAACAATCCAAATTAAAACAAAAATAGAGAATGACAATCAGTTAAAACAAGAGGGAAATAAAATGTTTTAAAAATACCTAAGGAATATTTGTATTTTATTTTATGGCTGTAATGAACCTTTTCTCCTAGTAATTTGCTTGTTCTGTCTTATTTTATGGGTCTGATGTTCAAATTCCCCCAATATTTTATGTTATTTTCTGTTCCTAATCCACATATTTTTACAACATTTGTATTTTATATTCTGGGTTTTAGGAAAATATTCTCACAGTTAATAGACATTTTATTTGATGGGTTTAATTGACATTTTAAAAACACTGATATTTTAAATTCTGTGTCTAATGGAAATATTCTCACTGTGTTTTTTATATTCTTGATCTAATGGAAGTCTTCTCACAATGTTATGATTTACTTTGCTTTTAAAATTAGCAGAAATTAGCTATGAAGGGTTATAATTCTTGTATGACCCGGGGAATTAATCCTGGAAGGATGATATACTACTAGAGGAGAAAAGTGCAAGCCATGAGTGACAAATCAGCCCATTTTTATCCACTCCACTTAATGTGCTGCACCCCCTTCATTCCTTTATCACACTCTCCATCAGCCCTGCCCTCCCCTCCCCTCCTGCATCTTCTCTATCTCACAGTCGCCGCTGTGCCCTTACCAGGCTGTTCTTAGATAAGCTCAACTGAAAGGAGGAACCCATGCGCGCATGTGACGCCACCTCGCCCCGGGCACTTCAGTCTCCTTTTAATGGCCAGAGATGTTGGACATGAAGGCGACATAAGAAACCCATCACAACCAGTGATATTTCAGAAATGACAGCAGAAAAAAAAAATTCTTTATGATGAATCTCCACTTATTGACTCCTCCAAATAAAATCAACTTATTCAGATATTTCAGGTTCCTTTTCCTAATAGTAAACATGCACAGCTTTGGCACTGCTTTGAACGACTTGTAGACAAATGAGGTTTTTGCATTAAGTCACCTTGATGATGATTTCAGCCACTCGAGTATAGCGGTATCTGAGCCAGACCCGAACCCGATGGGAATGAGAGTGCTGCAGAGTGTGAGAATGATCGCACCGAAGGGCAGAAGGTTCACCACGGGTGTGTTGATCCACGCGCGACTGTACATCCACAGACACAGAGGCATGAGAACGAGAGCCAGAATAGTGGATGAGATGGTCATGATGATGCTGGAAAACAAAGTCCATCAAAAGAAATTTATTAACCAAGACGGCCAAAAAAGCAACATGTTATTCTGACCTTTCTTTGTTTCTGTATAATACATTATTGCATATCTTCATGAATATTGATATTAAGTTGGAATGACATAAAGAGCATACTGAAAAAAATAAAACACAATGTGTGATATGTGCAAAAATACTTGTTAAAATAACAGATATTTCAAAGCACTGAGTTACAGCATCATCTTTTCTCTTTTAATTTTTATGATATATTTTTATTATATTTCTTAAATATTTAATTAATATATTTATTGAGTTCATACAATTAGTATTTTTTATTATATTTTCAAACAGGTCAAAGTGTCTGAATAATTTCTGGTCCAAAATTTGTATCAGTTTTACTGGTAGTCCACACTGTATGAAGAATTTTAAAGCATGAAATATTTTTTATAATATTCATAAATGAAAATTTCTCGCAATATTTTATTTGAAATGGACGCATCATAACAATATTTTATTCATCAAATAATTTTTCTAAACGAACAGTCGGATGTAGACATCATCTGACAGCTACCTGAGGTTCATCTCTCCGTTGACCAGCAGTGACAGGATGTTGGAGAGGTTTCCTCCAGGGCAGCAGCCGCACAGCAGCACGGCCACAGCGGCCACATCGTTGAGGGAGAAGGTCAGAGCCAGGAGGAAGGCGATGAGGGGCATGAGGACAAACTGGCACACCACCGCCAGCAGGACTCCTATGGGCTTTCGGATGTGCTCGCCCAGCTGACTGAGCTCCACCGTGCAGCCCAGCCCCAGCATGGTGAAGCACAGGACAAAGCCTACAAACACGTTAATCCCGTGACTCAAGGGTGAATCCCAGAAAGCCACAATCAGGTGAGTGGGCTCTTCGGAGGGCGAGAACGGACCCGCCAGGAGCCCCGCTGGAGCCGCGTCAGTCCTGAAGCTGCTGAGCACAAGTGAAAGAGGCTCTTCTGTGGCTCGCAACCCTGCCATGGAAGGACTCTCGGAGAAGCTGACTGGATCCTCTGTGAAGTTCAGAAGTTGCATGAGCGCTGCGGTGGACGCGTAGGCGCTCGGCTCGCTGTTGGAGCTCTCCATCGTGTCTCCAGGGTACTGGAGCTCTCCAAAGGATCCTCCGGTCTCCGCTGACCGCTGGTGTCCCCTCCCTGAACTGAGGAGGAAGGCGCGCGGTCCCCTAGCGGCGCAGAATCATTGTATGACTCTCAGCAAGGGCTGAGGGGACACAAGGCTGTCCCGCGTGGAGCGCGCGGTGCCACTGGGAGGGGTTTGGCGCGGAGCGCGCGTCACCAAGAGAGAAAAATCTTTTAAGTTTTATTGTCCACATGAGCGAAACCGTGTTCTGATATATTTAACTAACAACATATGACGTATCAATTAGCTTTTTTATTCCAATAACCAACAATATTCAATTTTTTTGGTGAAAAAAAAAAAAACTTTTAAACATACAAGGAAACCATACATTCAATTAAAATTATTACTCATTTTGGAATATATCTCATACCTAAAAATTAATGTCAGTTGTACTAAATATTAGGCTACATTGTTTTCCACTGACAAAGATTTTTTTATTAATGATGAAAAATATGCAATCGATGTAAGAGGTATATCTATACTGTTATTTTGCATATATGGATGTATATGTTTTGTAACTTCTGTTTTCCTGTTAAAAATCAATGGAAAAAATAAATAAATGGATATGCAGTGTGATAAAGTAATTGCTAAAAGTATGCGACAACAAGAAAATAAATAACATTCAAAATACAGCCTTTATACCAACCCAGCTTCTCCACATAATCAGTAATTTTCTCAATAACATCTTAAAGCAACTTCACCAAAATATTTTTTTTACTAATTATTATTAGCTTGAATGATGCTTAACATTATTATTATATCCGTTTTTCAAATAGATTACAGATTTTTAATAAAAAATATTTTTAAGGAAAATCTCTCCAAGTAGGCTATCAGCACTGCCTAATAATGTTTAATACTGCCTAATAATGTGTCAACTACTCATAAACACTTTTGCCTTATAGACATGTTATTTAACATTTCTTTAAATTATGCTCTGAAATCTCCATTTCAAACAGGATCAAAAACGTTAAAACTGTACTTTTAAAGAAGGAATATAAATTGATCCCCGATGTGTCATAGCTATTAAAAGGGCAATAAACAAATCCTTGGGGCAGCTGTTATATACGGAAGTCACTTATATGTACTAAACACAAGTGAACTCTATGCTAGGAATAAATCAACAGTTTACATGAGAAAATAATGTAAGCTTTAGATCTTTTGAAGTCGTGAAGTTGAATGACTGGCTCCTGCGCGCTCGCGATGACGGTGGTCTTCTGTTGCCGTGACGCCCTCTCGTGCCACTTCAGCGCCAAAACAACTGAGCTCGTGTGCCCTGACGCTGGCATCTGTGGCCTCTCTTTTTTCCCTGGAGACGGTCTCCCAGGACACACCATCTCTTTAACCATCCAGTTCAGCACCTGACAGCCATCCCAGTCCTGGATGAGTTACACCTGCTACCCGGCAACCAACTGAGGAGTTTACCAGCAGATCTTCTGAAGGGAGACATACACTTTTGACCTCACAGGTGAATGTGTGTGTGTATAGAAGCACCGGGTCAAAATGTTAAGATTCTCTGTCTAAGTTACATGTCTGACTCTGAATGCATCCATTTGTGCGGAAACGCTATTGTAAAATAATACCACGAAATTTGACTGTTTGTGTTTATCTTATAGGCTACTATTTTTCTAAAACAAATTCTTAGCTTTCAGAATGTATTTTTTTGCAGTAACGTTATTCAAACAGGGAATGTATTTTTTACCATATTTAGTGGCGTGAAATGTCGCTAGGTTCAAATTGAGCGAAAATCGAAAATCCCTTCCTTTTTACTTAACGTTTGTCGATAAGCCATTTTTTCATTTCGTTTTTATTGTTTCTCATATAATGTTTAAAGAGCCACACAGATGGGAAATCAAAAATGACCTGAATTACAGTGTATGATGTAGCTGTCCATCAGTGTAAACAATGTGCAAAGTAATGAAACCAAAAAGTACACGATTTATAAAGTTATTGGCTTCTAAAGTAAGGAGTCGACTCTGAATCGCTGAAACGAGTCGTTATAGATTTCAAATATTTTGCCCATCTCTATGTACGTCACTAGGAACACTGCATAATAATCTCCGCCTACCGTGTTGAGAGAAACGATGCTCTGACCATAGACAGTGGCTCTGACCTGCACCATCCCCCACACAGACGCCCTAGTCTGGTTGGTGTGATAGCGTCATGTCGAGGAGACAGTGTGTTTTTAATTGTAAAGGCAAGTTTGTTTTATTTTCCCTGCCAAAGAATGAAAATCAGAAGAACCAATGGCTAAAATTCATTTTTACCACAATACCAGAGCAGTACAACAAATCCCTTTTGTTGTGTTCACAACATTTCACTGATGACTGCTTTTCTAATCTCGGTGAGTAACTTACAGCGGGATTTTCAAAGCGTTTGGCCATAAAAGATGGTTCATTACCAACTTTGTTTAGACCAAGGAGCATCTCCGAATCACAACGCGAAGTATGATTATGAAGTTATGTGTCTGTTTTCTCCAGAGCGTCTTATCAGTATGTGTGCTGTCTGCGCTGATCGTCATGTACAAACATGTCATTAAAATGAAGTGTAACTCCGTGAATACTCAACGAAGAGACATGAGAGAGATATCTATAGAAAGCTTGACATGTCTACTTTAAAACTAAACAAGTGCTGCCGAAAATATTCTGTGATAAAGTAATCCATACGAAAACAACGTGATGTCCGTTTTTCACGTCTCCCTTCATTATATCCATAGCCTGATTATATCTAATGTGACCGCGCTGAACGCGCTATTCAGATTCAAACTGAAGCGTGCGGCTTGAATACACCCACAAAGAAGAAAAAGCAGCGAGACTGTTCAAGTTTTTTATTTTACTGTTTGCTTTGAGGTGAGAGGAATAAGACATAATTCACCCCAAACAGATGCTAACGCATAGTTTACCGTGGAGGTTTGTAGGGAACAACCAATCAAACCTGACTATGTTAGTTGACCAATCAGAACACAGTATGCTACCGAAAGGTGGGGTTTAAGGAAACTGAATCTTTTGAACAGCTTCGCGCGAACACCCCACTTGACCGTTTGGGGATCTCTGAGAATTGAGGTAATTTTAAAATGATATTTTGACAAAATGACAATGTTTTTTAACCTTGGATGGATTTAAACCTAATGTAACGTTACAGGACTTATAAACAGTGATAGGAAGCTTAGAATTTTCATCTTACTGGCTCTTTGCTGAATAAGACAAAAACCGCTTGTGAACATGTCAAGTGACTTCACATTTACCTCAGAAGTCATTCAGTGTCCTTCGCGTGTTAGTTCTAAATTTAGACAGAAGCATATCGTTAAAATAGTATATTGGGGGAAAAACATAACTTTGCTTTCGTTGGTAAATAACAAAATTCTGTCAAAATATTTGAAAAGCCAAAACACCAATATGACACAGGTCACATATATGTTTGTGCTGTTTTTGTGTGTGTGTTTTTTTCTAACACTTGTCATCCAAATTGTGCTCAGACAACTGCAAGAGATACCTGCATGTTTTCCATCATGCTCCACTTCTCAATCTGGTGTTGAAAGACATCTCCAGCATCAACCCAGACTGGTTGCCCAACAACAGCATTATCACTTGGTTGGACTTGCCCTGAAACCACCTTTATGAGATTCCCAATGGCCCAACTCCAAAGTCTGAGTCACCTACAGGTTCTGCACCTCTTTCAGAACAAACTCATAGAGCTTCTACCATATTTTCTGCACTATAAGGCGCACTTAATTTTCTAAAAAAAATGACAGTCAGCCTTATAATCCGGAGTGTCTTATATATGGATCAAGGTGCTCTGTCAGAATGTTGACATTCCCTTTAGCACAGCTCCATCTACTGGATGCATAACGCAAACATGGTCAAACGTTTGAATGCAGTATCTTCTATTCTATTCGCTTTAGGGCTGGGATAAACAATAATTTTTTTAACGATTAATTTAGCGATTATTTTTTCGATGCATCGATTAATCTAACGATTCATTTTTCCAGACCGATTAGATTTCGATTATCTCCCCATTAATTGACTACTAACAATTTATACATGTTGATTTACATATCTGAATGAAAACGAACTTGAATTCCTTAACATTGCAATATATGTTTATTGCTCTTAAAATTACAAAATAAAAGACTAAGAATGCATTACTTTGCACTTGTATAGAGATAGCATTCAATAAAACCTTGAAGCCTTGAAAACACATAGCTTACTGAACACATAGGGCCTAACTTACTGAAAAAAAGTTCTTCTTTCAGATGAAAATAACAACAACTTGATGTCTAGCATTCAATAAAAAAGGTCACCCAAAATACTTGTTTAGAGCAATTGAAAGAACCAATGTAAACTTGAGGGCTTTAAGCTAATACAGAGAGTGCTTTAACAAAAAATGAAAAATAAAAATTAACAGTGGGAGCTAGCAGCCTGTCATGGAGAAAAAAAAAATCTCCGAATGCTCCACGTGAAACTCCCTTTTTCTATCGTGTCTAATGATTTTGGTTAATATGCACGAGGGAGAGAGAGAGCAAGAAGCGCTCGTGTAGTTTGAAGACTGTGAGTGTGCAAGCGCGTGAAACTTTGGTGTTTCGCCCTTTTTCTATAGTGTTTAATGATTTTAATTAATATGCACAAGGGAGAGAGAGAGCAAGAAGCGTGTTGTTTGAATACTGTGAGTGTGCGCGCGCAGCCGGGGCTCTCTCTCGTACGCGCCCTGTCAGGCGCAGCAGTCATTCTATTCTACATCACTCACCGATCAAATAAGGCTTTGACAGCAGCCAAAAAAAAAAAGATCAATGCAGAAAAACCCCATGATTGGTTATATAACGTTGGACAGAACTTTGATCCGGCCATCGCATAAATTCAGCGCACATAAGTTTAACGTTTTGTAAACGTTTTTTAGAGAAATAAAAACAGGTCGATGAATCAATGCGCATATCTTGCGTCTACGCCATCGATGACCTCAACGCTTTGTCCCAGCCCTAATTCGCTTTATAATCCGGTGCGCCCTATATATGAAAACATTTCTAAAATGGGTCATTCTTTGAAGGTGCGCCTTATAATCCGGTGCACCTTATAGTGCGGAAAATACGGTAATTGGGTGTTTAATTGCTCACCCTGCTCTAGAGAGACTTCTTGTAGACCAGAAGAAAATCCAGTGCCTGGATGTACAGTATTGTTCAAAATAATAGCAGTACAATGTGACTAACCAGAATAATCAAGGTTTTTAGTATATTTTTTATTGCTACGTGGCAAACAAGTTACCAGTAGGTTCAGTAGATTGTCAGAAAACAAACAAGACCCAGCATTCATGATATGCACGCTCTTAAGGCTGTGCAATTGGGCAATTAGTTGAAAGGGGTCTGTTCAAAAAAATAGCAGTGTCTACCTTTGACTGTACAAACTCAAAACTATTTTGTACAAACATTTTTTTTTTTCTGGGATTTAGCAATCCTGTGAATCACTAAACTAATATTTAGTTGTATGACCACAGTTTTTTAAAACTGCTTGACATCTGTGTGGCATGGAGTCAACCAACTTGTGGCACCTCTCAGCTGTTATTCCACTCCATGATTCTTTAACAACATTCCACAATTCATTCACATTTCTTGGTTTTGCTTCAGAAACAGCATTTTTGATATCACCCCACAAGTTCTCAATTGGATTAAGGTCTGGAGATTGGGCTGGCCACTCCATAACATTAATTTTGTTGGTTTGGAACCAAGACTTTGCCCGTTTACTAGTGTGTTTTGGGTCATTGTCTTGTTGAAACAACCATTTCAAGGGCATGTCCTCTTCAGCATAGGGCAACATGACCTCTTCAAGTATTTTAACATATGCAAACTGATCCATGATCCCTGGAATGCGATAAATAGGCCCAACACCATAGTAGGAGAAACATGCCCATATCATGATGCTTGCACCTCCATGCTTCACTGTCTTCACTGTGTACTGTGGCTTGAATTCAGAGTTTGGGGGTCGTCTCACAAACTGCCTGTGGCCCTTGGACCCAAAAAGAACAATTTTACTCTCATCAGTCCACAAAATGTTCCTCCATTTCTCTTTAGGCCAGTTGATGTGTTCTTTGGCAAATTGTAACCTCTTCTGCACATGCCTTTTTTTTAACAGAGGGACTTTGCGGGGGATTCTTGAAAATAGATTAGCTTCACACAGACGTCTTCTAACTGTCACAGTACTTACAGGTAACTCCAGACTGTCTTTGATCATCCTGGAGGTGATCATTGGCTGAGCCTTTGCCATTCTGGTTATTCTTCAATCCATTTTGATGGTTGTCTTCCGTTTTCTTCCACGTCTCTCTGGTTTTGCTCTCCATTTTAAGGCATTGGAGATCATTTTAGCTGAACAGCCTATCATTTTTTGCACCTCTTTATAGGTTTTCCCCTCTCTAATCAACTTTTTAATCAAAGTACGCTGTTCTTCTGAACAATGTCTTGAACGACCCATTTTCCTCAGCTTTCAAATGCATGTTCAACAAGTGTTGGCTTCATCCTTAAATAGGGGCCACCTGATTCACACCTGTTTCTTCACAAAATTGATGACCTCAGTGATTGAATGCCACACTGCTATTTTTTTGAACACACCCCTTTCAACAAATTCAACTAATTGCCCAATTGCACAGCCTTAAGAGCGTGCATATCATGAATGCTGGGTCTCATTTGTTTTCTGAGAATCTACTGAACCTACTGGTAACTTGTTTGCCACGTAACAATAAAAAAATATACGAAAAACCTTGATTATTCTGGTTAGTCACATTGTACTGCTATTATTTTGAACAATACTGTAAAAGCCTTTTGCTGCTCTGATAACCTGACTCACAGCTTCCTGCAGAAAAATATATTGGATAGTCCCCCACTGACAGTATTCCAGTGGCTCCAGCCAATCTAAATACATCCAGCTTGGAATTTTGACCCAAGATCTCTTAATACATTAGATTATAAAGAGACAACTGCAGCCTAAAATCAGTTGTGATCTCAACATTTTCCACAGTGTGTCTATGATCAATAGACAAATGCTATAAAATGTTTAAAGTTTACTTTAGTTTTGGCATGTCAATAAATTATAGACAAATAAGTGACAGACCAAAAAGCTTTTTTCAACTTTTATTTGAAATGAACGCAGGGGAAACCGAGCATCATGTTTGTGGAGATATAAAAGTCTTTACCAAAAAACAATCCGCAAAATATTTGTCATGGATTCATGACCATTCTAGGCTCAAGCATCCCACTAACTCTAAATGTCAGCACACAGAGGCATTTCACCGTTTAATAAATAAGCCTCTTAGAAGCGCATAGTATTTTGTCATAAATAGCAATAGGCATTTATAACACACCTTTATTACAAAAGCAAATATAAATGTTATCAAAGCAATTACAAAAATCAAAACTTGAGCAAGAAATGCAAAGAACCCTGAAGTAAATAATATTGGCAAAAGAAAGCAATTGGCACAAACCCCCCAAAAAAAACAAAAAACTTTGTAGCTATCACATAATTTCATAAATTATAGGCACTCATGATTTTAACAAACTTCCACAGTCTTAATCGTTTTCTAGTGTGCAATAAGATATCATCTCCATATATTCAGGTGGCACTTCCATTCAGTTACCAGTAAGCACCATTTTAATTCTCAGCCTTTTATCAATTATTTCACTCTGAGAATAACGACAAATAACATGACCAGGAATTTTCCAAAATTAGTACATAAGCACTACACTTCACCCACACACCACATCCTTTTATGACCCTTGCCACCGGGACATTATCGCTGGGACATTGACATTTGATGATACAACAGTTCACGTGTGAAGTTAGTCTCAGGCATTTTGACTAACTTGTCACTGATCCGGGTCTCTCGTGATCCGTTTCCTTGAAATGAGCAAAAGCATCAATCCCGCTGTGTATCTGAGGGCTCAATCTAAATATGTTTGTTCAAAGACTCTGAAATGCGTCCATTATTCAGACACTTTAAATCCTTTGGAAACATAGCTTTGCAGTTGAGATTTAACAATGACATTCAGAAATAAAAAGCCCAAAAATAAAGATTAGTAAACATACACATATATATTTATAAAGACCGAATACTGTATGAATACTCTTTGAAAGAAATATTTTAAATAATGATTTCAAATAAATTAGAGGTCACATAGATATGAAAGACATTCTGACAGAATGCAATTGCCATGCTGACTGTGTGTCGCCATATAAACCTTTTCTACTGGAGGCAAAAGTTAAGCTCAATTTGTATGTGCTCACAAGGAATCCTCACTTATGTTGTTACAGAGAAAACAAGTTATTCAGTATTCTTCTATAGTGGATTTGTGGGCATGTGCAAGCAGTTTTGTGGATTTGGAGCCATTTGTAGTACAGGTGCTGTTTGGTTGGTGAGGGTGAATCCTAGTCTGTTTTTTGTTGTTGTTGTTCTTTTTTGTTGTTGTTGTTCTTTGGCATTCTGTGGCATCCAGCCTGCCTTTCACATCTATCCTGCTGGGATGAGAGTTCTGCAATGTCACCTGAAAGAGGACAGAATCATTTGTTTGGAAGAATGTCTTTTTATTTGCGGGGGTTAAAGACGTGTCTCTATAAAGTGCCAGTTTGAACTGAAAGCCCATTTGTGCTGCTGGTTCTGGGTGCGCTCAGTAGCAGCCCTCTCTCCAGCTCTCGTCTCTGATTCCGCTGTATGTCCTCGGAGCTGGAAGAGATCTGTGGAGCAAATAATACACTCAGTATGGACTTCACCAGGTTAAGATATGTTTATATTGAGTTCTGAAAACCTGAGAGTACCTGCGCACAGGCTGGACCAGTTTGCTGCGAGGCACTGGTAAACCTCCTCCAGCAGTGGCGGCAGGGCGGGGCAGGCCACTGCGGGGCGGGGCCATAGAGCGTGTGGGCGTGGCTGTGCCTGAACCATGGTTAGACAAAACCTTAATGGGCTGACGGAGAGCCAAGGGAGATGGGGCAGCAGGAGTCCGCAACTTACTGGAGGAGGGCACTGAAAAAGAAAAAAAGAGGGAAAATAAGTGGGAAAGATAGAATTAGGGAATGAAAGCAACAGATGGATCTAAAGGATCTATTTACTACCTGATACAAGCCATTCATGGGACCACAGTCATGAGTTAATGGAAATGGAATTATAATGACAAATAACAATGAATTAAGATGGATGCAATCTTAAAAACCAAAAGAATGCAATTAGACAACTTTAACTCGTTAAGCTACACATTAAACATCACCAGTTAAATAAACACGCTCCTATGTAACACACATAGGATCATTTTCCACATTCACAGAGCACAACACTAGCATTAATGACATTCAACACAAAGCTGATAGAAAATAAAGCACAATAAGAATGGATGGATGGATTTAAATAGCATTGATCAACTAGTGTTTACAAGCATTTAAAATAAAATACTAGTTGTACAAATGTCTCCTTGTTGCAAAACGGGTAACAGCACAACCACAGTTCAAACACAATATACTATTCACACAAGCTTGCACAACATAAAATATCACAGCACTGAAAAGCTGCATTCATCAGCGTATATACTCACTGCAATCTGTTTCATCTCCAAAGCAACATGTGAGAGGGACTGGGTAAAAGATGGAAAAGAGAGGGTTGGGTTTGTATCCGCTACAAAAGCTGTCAAATTTCTCAGGTCTGCATTTCTTTTTAAAGTGCAAGTATGACTGACAAACTTTATTTAATGCAACCAAAGTGCATTAAATAAATAATTGGAATTAGACAGATGGCTTCACAGACTACTGGAACTTTTGGTTAGGTGGCAGTTTAAGCAGTTCCATGTAATAAAAAAGTACAAGACATGGCACATTTGTACCAGAAGGGGGCAGACCCACAGCAACCCTACAGTATCTCTCACACTATAACACTGCAAAGAAACCACAGCATTCACAATAACAGGTGAACAAACTATTCTCAAAAGCCACTCCAGATCAATATACAACACAAATCAATCCTGCGCCTTTTTTTGGACTCGATGCTGAGACATGACATTTACAATTGAAGACTGACAGACAACAAATATTAGTGATCAATAACCAATAAACCCGTTTTTAATTACTTTGACAATAACTAAATGACCTTTAGACTGCAGACAATAGAAACAATCTAAATATAAATGTTTATCATTAATATTATTATTTTCTTATTCGTGGGAAAATTATCCATTCTCAACAATAGTGGTTAAATTACGCATTTTAGGCTTGACTGCTTTCACACCAAAGGAGAGCAGAAAAATTGTTTCAGAATTAAAAATCCCATTCATAACCTTTCCCAAACCTACCAGGTTGGCATGCGATAATATGTTTATTTTTTTATTTTTATAAAAAATAACTGGGTAAACCACCCTTAAGTTAATTTTTCAACCATAACCCAGACCCCCCTCTTTTCAAGAAGACCTGGGTGTGATTTCTTATCTGAGGTCAGTAAACAGCTTCAACACCAACCAAACACTACTCTAACAATGGGGTTATAAGTGTCAAAATGCCATAAAATACTTCCAGGACAGTCTACTATTCTGACTGAGTCTGGGTGACCTGCTCAGTGCATTACCTCGTAGAGACGTAGGGCTCTGGAGTCTCTCTTTTGGTTTTGGGGAGGAGCGAGTAGGTGCGGAGAGCCTTTGGTGTGACACTGAGATAAGAGACAAGCAGACATTATGTTTTGATTCAGGCTCATTTGAGCTCAGCAGTCCACCTCCAACTGCAGGCACTTAACCTCCAACCAGAGCTGACTAAAACGTTAACCAAAACATTTAGGTGACGCCAAGGCAAAGACACCCAGCTAGGGTCAGGTTTAATTCAAGGCAGAGCTATTCCATGCATGGGTGAGATAGGAGACCACTTCTAACCAGCCACCAGAGGGCACCACAGCCAAAGCCAAGAGAAACATGAAACCCCGGGTGAGGAACAGGCAGGAGGCAGCACTACGCCAAGAGTGAATCCAACTACATCCAGACAACCAGCAAATCAGGCAAAAACAAAGGGTGTGAGGAAGAAACAAAGGCGGAGAGAGAAAAGAAGAAGCAGAGCATGCAGGGCAGGAAGGACAGAAATAACACCAGACTGTCCATATTACCAAATGAGGGGGAGAAGCCTGAAATACTCGCTACATTCAAGTATTTAAAGTCACTTAAGCATGGTAATGTCTTTGTGCTGTTTAAGAGATGACTGTTTATCTACGGTCACTAAAATACAGAATATTATTAACTTATTAAATATTTGTATACAGGGATTACAGAGTGACTCCAATCCTTTATTGATATTAACTGTTCACTGACAGAGACGTCTGGGCCTTATTCACTGACCTCAAATGGCTATAATGATTCAGTATGCGGTCATAAAAATTTTTTTTTCATGGGTATCTTTGTTCTTAAAAGTGGTGATCTGGACTTTTTCACTTTTTTGCTGGTTGTCGTGTCATGAAATGGTAATTGGGTCAGTTCATGAATATTAATTAGCTTACACAACACCCCCCCCCCCCCCCAAAAAAAAGAGAACAATTGAATTACAATGATATTGAAATTATAAGTTAAAACTGATCGCAATAAGATTTCACACGTATGCGAATTTCATTTAAGGGTGAAAGATTTCCACACACAGATTTTGCATAGGGTTTAAGTTCATGCAAATTCACTGCTCTGACCAATAGAACGTTGCCTGTTTTGAAAGTGACTTCTGTGTTTTCCATACATCACTACACTACAGACTAGAGACCTGCACTCCCAGAGCCACCGAGTGCGACACGGGACAATATTTGATGGGTGAATGCTCAGGCCCCATATTTCCTCTGAACATGAAATAAATCCAGGTTTATTATTATATAATTTATAGGCTATTTAGCCAAATTATTATAGGTATATTTTTTTATTTACATTTCTTAATTTATTTTATTTCTATGTTCTAAGTTCCTTCTTCATGTTCATCCATTTAATTAAACGCAAATAAAACGAAACATTTGTTTATTTTCCGTTTCTTTTTAAAATTTATATTCAACAGGGGAGCAAGTGAAAAAAATAACGGTAGCAGGCATATGCAATTTATTTAAAAAAAAATAAATACTAACGTTATATGTTTACTCGTGGGATTTTGCGGGCGGGTGCGGGATGAAACTTGATTGTTTGCAGGCGGGAGCGGGAGAAAATAACATATTTTTGCAGGAGCGGGCGGGACCGGGACGGAAAAATCCCTCCCGCGCAGGTCTCTACTATAGACAATAGACGAATAAAAAAATTAAGCACTGGATTATTACGCTAGAAAACATTTACTATGTTATATACTGTGCCAGATCAAAACTCCTGTATGTACATCCCTGCTGAAAGCCATTTCACAAAGGTACAGTGACAAAATCAGCCATGGGAAAAATGACACATGCTTTTAAATGTGATTGATCAAAGGCGTGTCATGGCATATGATTACTATAATCTGAACTATTTTATCCTACAAATAAAATGACAATATTAAATATTCTTGTGCCACATTAAACACTCTTTCAAGATCCATCATCTGAAGATTTACCTAAAACATTAAAAATAATCAATTGAAACTTTGTTTGAAAGTCAGTCAGGCTTTTATAGGAAATGCCAAGATGCCACTAAAATGTGATCTAAGAGAAAATGTGAGAAGATCTAACAGCCTCATCCAGCAAGCCAAGACACCGGCAGCGCAGTTAAGAGCACAGCGTGAATGTGCATCAGAAGCACAGAATCCAAAACCAAGAAGCGCATAGTCGGAAAAAGTCAAATGTTACCATACATCAAGATTTATGAACGGAATTACCTTCATGATAAATCATGAAGTCTTTTTGTGTGGTGATATTGTGTGCTCTACCGTATGTGTGTGTGCTGGCTGTTAAAAGCTCTACACGTGTGATTTGATGTATGGGTGCATGCTCACTGATGAAGTGTCTGGACACTCACTGGCAGACTGACTCTGGTGTCTGGGTGATCCTCCATTAGGCACTTGCAAGTTTGACTCACAACTCCTGCTGTTTTTAACTGGCTCTACAGTCGGTCCAGAGCTGGATCGTGTGAGGTTAGGTAGACTCCGTCTCAGCTTTTCTGCACACAAAAACAGAGAGGATGAAGAAACCAACATTTAAACTTACATTGTTAGAGAAACAGCCCAAGTGAAGTGTGACTGGAAGAAGATCTACCTTCATTCTTAATGGCGTTGGTCTGCGTGTCGTGGCCTTGCAGAGAGTGGCGGGGCTGCTGAAGGCGGCTGATGATTGGTTGGGGAGATCCGCGGCTGTACTCTAAAGAGCGGGTGGGTGAGCGGGCTCGAGGCGAGCTCCTGGGGGAGACGCGAGGTGAGGGCCGAGGGGAGGGGCTGAAACGGTTGACAGGTGTGTGGTAGGAATGGTGGACAGCCTCCTCATCATCTTCCAGGCTCTGTGCATCCAGCTCCTGGTCACTCAGAGTTCCTCGTCGCAACGACTGACATGATGAACCTGAGCTACGACGTGATGCTGTTGCAGCATATTCTTGCCTTAAACCTAAAAGATGTAAACAGATATACATTTGAATTTACATTTCAATCTTAATGCCATTTAGGCATTTTTCATTCACATTTAAGACCGTTTATGATCTGTTTCAGCAGCATTAGAACCAAATATATAACATGTATAACAAATGTACCTTTTCTTAGAGAGATGGTCCAGACTAAAAGACAATATTCAACACTTGTTAAAGAAAAGAGCACTCACTCTCCTCTTGCATGCGGGCGAGTATCTGCACGTCTGTGACGTCATTGAGTTTATATGTGGTCGATGAACCGACGGAGTCTTCGTCCATCTCTGGTGTGCTCAACTCACTGTCTACTGATGACTGTGGGCTCACTGCCTGTGCGTTTCTGTCAGCCGATCCACGCTGGTGACCTACACACACAACAAAACAAATAAATTACATTCATATGTGCCAAAATAAAAAAGGACATTGTTTCTATATAGTAACTCATAGGAAGTTACATAAAAAAAACACTAGAGAGATGTGTGTTTTCTGCTAAAGTCATATTAGCTATGTGAGGAATTAAATACCAGCCAACTATTTAATGTGTACTGAAAAGCATATTCAGTGGTAAAGTAGTGAAATATTCTATCATTCGCTATATTTTAACAGCTTTTAGCCAAACATTGGTGAGAAAATGGCAGTTTTTAACACATAAAGTAACAAATATGCTACAGTCCATACCACATAATGATGTAACATGGTTACTTTCACGATTAGTGATTGCTACCTATAAAAATAGCATTCCCCAACTGCAAATGAATAAACAACTTCAGCAGTCTCACACTTTTCCGTCACCTGTAAGTGACATAATGATTGTTTGTTTTATGTAACATATTCCTCAACTACTTCTTACTCCACGCTTGGAGTAAAGAGGCCTTTACCTGCACTGCTAGGCAGAACGAGCTGCTTGACGACAGGCGCTCTAGATGGAGTGGAGGACGGGGAGTTGAAGCCACTGCTGTAGGGACTGTTTGCCATGTTTGTGCTGTACGGGCTTCCGTAGCTCATTTGCGGACTGTAGGAACTGTTATATAGACTCCTCCGCTTGTTTGCTGCAAAAGAAAACAAATCTTGTTGAATGTGAAGTGAAAGCATTTTATGGTCCCTTTCTTAAGTTGTTAGTTTAAACAAACACCATTTATTTAGGAGGAACAAATTTCAGACAGCACCCGCTGTTATCATTAGGAAAAATAAATAGGCCTCTTATATGACATACTTCAAAACACAAAAACAACAGAAGGTTATATCCCACCCTCCCTCAAGCACACATACACAGATGCCATTTTACTGCATGCATGTTTCTGGAGACATACACAATATGGTTTACAGTGCATTAGGCATCTCAGAGAGTCAAATGAAGCATACAGCATGGCCAAGTCTAATAAAGAGCCACATTCTAGGTCCCGCTGGACCACAGTTAATCGCATACAATGCAGACTATTCACAATCTAAGAATACAAAGACGCATATGGACACCCACAAGAGCCTTACTCAGTAATTTAGTGGATGACAATGCCATTAACATCCAGTCAATTCTCTGTCTTACACACACAGACTCAATGTAGGCATTGTAGAGCAATGCAGCACCATGAACATGTAGTTGTCTATAATTGAGTCATAAGGTCAGACTCCTAGCTTAGCTGCAGCAGGGAGAATGTCTCGCTGTTAAAGCTTTTGGCAACACCAATGGCTAGAGAATCTGAAAACCATTAGCCAAGAAAGAGACTGTACTGTGTCTCTGAAGAGCAGAGCATAAAATAGAAGCCACGTCAGCTGCTCTCCCTGTGGATATACGCTCACATGATCACGCATCACTCGATCCTCTGTGTGTTTGGGCTGGAAAATTCTTAAATAAAAAGATCATATTAAATACATTCAATTAAATAACATTAAACTAAATAATTTGAATACTTTTAGACCTTTAGATATTTTCTGTGTGACCTAAAAACAAATAATGATATAAATGAATACATAACTTTTTTTATTGTAATAAATTATCCTTTATTTAATCAGTGACCTTGATAAAGTGCAATATTTTTCTTCATCATGATAATAAATACATATTTAGGATAAAAATCACTAAACTTTGTTTATTTCAAGTTTAAACAATAAATAAATATGATTTTAATATATACTTTTATAGTAAAAAATATTGTAGCTTATTTGTTTTAATATATAAAGAAATGCAACACTGATACTTCTATAAACATTTTGAGTGCAAAATCATTCAATCTGTTATGAAAAAAAGTTTAACTGCCGAATTCTCGGAATCTTTAAAAATCAGAGATCCTAATAAAATATCTTTTGAGAAACTAGTCTTTAGGAAACTTGCTATATAGCTATATTCATGATGTTGCTTAGTTTTATATTTGCAACAAAATCATCTTGAATATACTGGAAATACTTTCCTTTAGCGTGCATGTGTGTGTGTGCAGCTGTACACTCACGAGGCCATTAAAACATTTCCCCAGACCTATTCTTTCCTGCTCTCTTTGCATGGATCCATCCTTTCTCTGTGTCTCCCGTCTAATGACTTTCTCCCTCTACTCCTGCCCTCACACAGCATGTGCTTTATTCAGAGAAAACAGCAATGCTCTCCCCACTCACTTCCTAACAGATCAAGCAGTGAACTGCATTAACACCAGACCATCAGCCACGCTACGCATACATACACAACGCTTGTGCTGGGACATAAAAACATCAACACAGACACAGGAATCAGCATGCATGCTAAAAATGCTGAATGTGGAGAATGACTGGTCTTGGATTTGGGCTGGTGTGGATGACCTCTGACCATTGACCGTTTTGTGTTTGTGGACGTTGGTGTTAAAAATGAAGCCAAGAGCGAGGGCTTCCCTCATTCAGCAGAGACTAAAAGAAATGAGTACTGACACACACCGCTGTAAGCCAAAAATACCAGACTGTAAGGACATTACAATCAAGGACATTTACCATCAAGAGTCAACAAAACATTTCAGATACAACACAAACTACATGAGGTGGAGAATTGCTAATATATTACAACACAGGCACACAAGTGTGTCTAAAATCCATTACCTAAAACTGACTCAAAGTGTGTCATGAGAGTGTTTTTCAGTGTCTTTTTAACAGACAAAAATAGATGTGTCCTTAAAACCTAGCCTGAAACAACCTAGTCTCACAAGTCAGACTTTTGACTACAGGCTTTAAAGGAGAAGACAACTTGCAGAATAAAATTTCCTTATAATTTACTCAACCCCATGTCATCCAAGATGTTCATTTCTTTCTTTAGTCAAAAAAAATGTAAGGTTTTTGAGGTTAAACGTTCCAGAATTTTTCTCCATATAGTAGATTTTAATGGGGTTCAAGCAGTTGAAGGTCCAAATTCCAGTTTCAATGCAGCTCTACATGATCCCAGCCGAAGAATTAGGGTCTTGTCTAGTGAAATGATCCGTCATTAAAAAAAAATATATATATATTACATACTTTTAACCACAAATTCTTGTCTTGCACTATAGCTCTGCAATGCATGTCTACGACTTTACAAATTACGTGATCACAATGGAAAGGTCACGCGTGGTTAGTTCTGTTGGTGTACTCTGGTTCAGAAAGATAGGGTAGGGTGAAAAATAAAGAAAACCGTTTGTATGTACTTTGTATGTAACAGTTTGTTAGTAAAAATAGCTGTTCTAGTCAGATCATGCCATTTTCATCAAGGCCTTTTTTTTTTTTTCAAGCTCTGTGCAACTGGCACTAGTGGATGGAAGAGACTGTCATGTAAAGAGTTTTTGTGAAATCTGAAACTGATGCTACCATAGACTTTAATCTTATCTGTAGGAAAGCTTCATCTAAGCCAGGATGGAAATTCCAAAAGTCTTTTCCATCTTTCAGAATGTCCTTAACTCCATATATATGGCCAAAGCGAGCCAATGGCCATTACATTCCAGTCCATCAGATGGTTTGGCTCATCCGAACTCTTTCCACCAGAACACCGCCACACAGAGTCTACTAATACTGCATTTCTTTCTCTCCAAGAAAGAGGAGGAGGAGAAATGAGGACAGCTAATCAGTCATATCTCTGGCGAATACATCCATATACTGCAAAAAAGACAAGATAAACACTGAAAAGATGCTTCACTAACTCTGCTTTTTATCTTGGCCTGGACTTAGTGGACAGCAGGGCCCATTACAGGATAAGATACATGGGCTTAAATGTCTAATGACTGTCAGTCAAGCACATTTTGTTCATCTCAATGGACAGTCCACATGGAAATGAGGTGGTTTATCAGCACGTATGAAAGTTGTTTTGAGGGGCAGGGCAGAGGGAGAGAAAGAGAATATATGTGAGAGAGTCCTGTAGTAATGAAAGTTCATCAGAGCAACATGAGCTGATTAAGGACAAACACAGAAACTAAGATGCAGTGAGAACGAAGAGAAAAGGCAGAATGAGTGCAAGGATGATGAAAGTGTACATAAGTAAGGCCTGTCAGATCTTTAGAGAAACAGCATAGAAAAAGTCAGATGCAGTGCAATGCAAGTTGATGATGTGGCCAGAGAGAAAAAAATGACTTGTTCTCTCAGGGGAAAGTGAATATCCGCTCTAACCAGTCAAAAGGATGCTGTAAAGACTGCACTGAACTTGTTGAAACACAGTATAATGACACTGTTCAAGAGTATGGATAGCACTTAATACACTCTGGTGTACATTTATTGATTTTTAAACACAAAATAGCACACAATTAGATAAAAGAAAATAGAGAAAAATATTTTTGGTTGATATATATTAGATAAACTAATATCAGCTAGTTTCTAACAATTAAAATCATACAATAAAATAATTGACATCCCAGATTACAATCAGGTTGATAATCTCATTTCATTTTCTCAGGGTTACACATCCGGTAGTGTTGACTGCTTTTGTTCAAACTGTATTGGTTAAGCTCAACCTTTAATTATGTTAAAAATATTTAAAATTATCAAACAATTATTTATTAATTAGTTTATGTAAAAAATTGATTACAACCTACCAATTTGGTCACAAAATAGCTAGCCCTACTAACACCTACTAAACTAGCAACAAATTCTGGCACTTCTTTTTTTTTTTTTTTTTTTCTAATATTGAACAAAATTTGCTGGAAAAAAAAAAGAAAAAAAACTTCTGTGAAGATTTTTTTAAACATGCAAATTTTCCATTGTCTAAATTATTAAACAGATTTTGTATTGGCAATAGTGATTCTTCTAACAAGAATAAAAATAAATAAATAATTGAAACCATCGTGTTTTGTCAAAGACATGAATGAGTCTTGTTATTAAATCTCAGCCTTTCCTTTTGTCCTCATGTCCAGTGAGTTATGTAACCATAGTTATGACTACAACCTTATGGAACTGTTTGCATTTTTGATGGAAGTGTAAATCCCTGGACCGAGTTACCATGGCTAGACAAACAGACTCCCCAAACAGCAGACAAGTTTACAGCAGAAGCGCCCAGGCTCTGTTTCAAAACATAGCTGTCTACTGCCTTTTCACAAAGCTTGCATATAGCTTATCAGAGTGCTGAGTCACACTCTTCAGCCTTCTTAGTAGAATTTATTTGTGTGTGCAAACATGTCCATCTCTATTTTACTTTCTCAAAGACACAGATGCGCTTCACGGGGGAACTGGTTCTGAAGAGGGCACAAGAGAGGCATACAAGAAAAGAACAAGCTATAAGAGAGAGACAAAGCTGACAGGTGTGTCCAACAGGATAGAGATTTGACATGCGTCCCACACATCTGCACTGGCTCTCTCTTCACTCTCTTGGCAATGGCTCTAAGGAATTAGCGATGCTTCAGGTAAAATGGAAACCGCGATACACACCTTACACACTCAGCATGGGCTGTATGCCTGCTGACAATGAGCTTTACACAGTGGGTTGGTGAATGAGCTTTCTTTTATTGGGAGTGTTTTGATAAATAACGAAGAGTAAAAAAATTAATAAAATAATAATAATAATAATATCATTTAGTGTGCCATTTTATTAACAAAAAAATTTGAACTGTAGAGTATTGCTATAGAGCATTATATACAGACATACCCCCCACCTTCATCTTATTTGGGAAATATGACATCATAAAGCATTCAGAGGGTGGCATTGTGCGGTTTGCTCTATGATGACACTATGATGAGTTCACTCAAAACAATGACATCATACACCCATCTGTCATACATTCACATCTGGCACTGCTCCAAACTTTAATCCAATGCAGCCACTGCAGACTGGATCTTTTAATGGAAAACTCTGAACTGACAGTTCTCTGGAACGATTGCCATGTCACTCAGGGTGACGGTCGAGCAAACTCTATGAGATGAGCCAGTAATGATCTCAATATCACTCAAAATGACTTTTAAGATCATTTGGTCTTTGTCTCTCTCCTCAATGAAGCAATATAATAAAAGGAAAATATAAGAATGCATAAATGTGTGATGTAACAGTATGTCAGTGGGTGCTGTAAAAGTATCAGTCACATGTCTAGTATGAGCATGGACAGTCAGTTCCCTTCTATAGAGAGCTGTTAATTTAAGACGCCACATGGGCATACCTGACTAAAAACAGCAATAGGCTTACTGACCACAAAAAAGACTGAAGTCAAATCAGTCATAACAGACAGAGAGACAGATATGGTACACAGACACAACCAAATGTACAAATACTCTTCAAAAACAATGAACTGCCAGGCCACATGATGAAAACACATACACACATGGTGACAGAGTGATCTCAGCAAGGAAGTGAAGATGGAAGAGAATCAGAGCCAGAAAAGGAGCTCAGTGAATGGGTAGATGGCAAAAGAGAGAGAAGAGAGGAAGAACTGAGATTGAAAAAGAGGAAGTGATAGGTTTGAATAAAATTAACACAGACAGACACAGACTAAGATGGCCAAATAGCCCGGACTCTATATCATTTCAAGATATTACAAATTTTATTTGTAATTAAATTTTAAACAATGCACAAGCATTTAATGAAAAATCTGAAATCAGAAGTTCTAGTTAAGAATAAAGACTTCTAATACAACAGTGGAAGATATCAAATGAAACGAAAATGAAGTGTGTGTGTTACCTGACATGGTGAGGTCGAGTCTGTGTAAGAGAGAGCGTTTGGCAGACTCCATATCAGGACTGGGGTTATCCAGAACCTGTCTGCACCACACAATGGGACTCAAGGCTTTCTGTAGAGGACTGTTCAATTTCGCCTCATACAACCTGCAGAAACACAAGCCAGAGGTCAGTCACAAGAAATATACATGCTCTCATCACATATCTGGCACACAAGCATTTAATCAAGAAACATGTGAAATGCCTCAATTAACAGAGGTTTTTCAGCAAAAGCATGTTTTCCCTTTATATAATAAAAATGTCAACCCATGAAAAGTTTCTGTAATCGTTAAGGTAAGGTGTAAACTGTACTCTGTAATATTGTGCAGGAAGCTTTGCTTAGTCACTGAGAGCTGAATTAACAGGACCACATGAAAGCCTGGTGCAGAACTGTTCAGTTCAGCTGATCAGAAGCTTGTTTACTACAAGCTAAATACAGGCCATAAGAGAACAGATCATCTCACAGTATGACAGCTGTAGTGCAGAACATTTATTAATATAGAGGGGGATATTGTCAGTTAGCTTTAGTAAATTAAATTAAGTTTGACCCAGTTTTCATGAGAAATAGTTCACACACAAACAAAAAAATTGTTTTAAAAGATTTAGATTTAGCAATTTAGTGCTGGTCTGAAGTGTTCTGAATTGCCAACAGTTATGAAATGAAATGAAAAGACAAATCGAGAGAGATGGAAGTGAAACAGGAGGGAACAGAACATAACGGCACTGCATGAGTCTTGTTTTGTGCTGGTCTCGTACAGTAGCAGCTGTTGCCCAGGATCCCCTGACTGTAACATGTGGGACAAAACGTTTTTTACAGACACAATAAAGAATGTATTAGAAGTGTTAGGCCCATTCACACTGACAGCAGTTAAATTACTAGGTCATAATGTCGCTGTATTGTTGGTTCATAGTAGTCCTATTTGACTGCAATATCCAACTGCATCAGGCAATCAATTAAAGTAGACAAAAATAGTAGTGTAACATGCAAGCTATAAATGTCATCATTTAATGCTAACATATACTACAGTTCAACATTTTTTAGTTGGGAAGATTTTTTTTATTGTTTCTTATGCTCACCGAGGGAAAACAAAAGTTAAAATAGTAATATTATGAATATTTTTGCAATGTGGCAAATTGACAATTTGCAATTACTTTTGAATAATGTCCGGGACATAATTCCATACTTATAAGGCCATAAAGCAAGAAGAAAACACCCCATGTGCCTGCTGCTGAGAAGTGAGAATGCGCACATAAGGATGTGCTCAGGACAGTTCTGACCGTTCGAACATTGCGTGAATCAAAGGTAAAGAAAAATGATATAAATACTCTTCAGTTTCTTGCACAGATCGATCGTTTTGTGTCTTTACACATCAATGAATCGTCACGGGCCACATTTGTTTATTTATTGTATGTTTTAGCTGTGATTCCCATCCACTTACATTATAAGAATGATAAACTGCAACGGTTTGATTTAAAAAATCTCTGTTTGTGTTCTACTGAAGAAACAAAGTCACCTACATCTTGGATGCCCTGGAGGTAAGCAGATAAACATCACATTTTCATTTTGGGTGAACTATCCCTTTAAGCTCACTGATCTGCTGGACTCCAGCTGTTGCAGGGATTTCCCAGCATTTTGCTGCCACTGAAAGATAGTCAGCCAAACAAGATTGAGGTCCCAGATTACAGCATTCTGAGTCCGTGTAAATTGACATAAATCACAGAATCTCAAAGACACTGATTAAAGCAAACACAAACAATGGATTACACACGGACATCAATCCACACAAGATCAAAAACTGTTAAGATGAATGAAGCTGTCTGTGACTTGAGACAACCAGAAGGCAACAGGACAACATTCATATATACAAGCACTTTTTTGAAAGAGAAATACTTTTATTCACTAAGGATTAATTCAATTGATCAAAAGTGAGATTAAAACCTTATTTTTATACTCCATTTGTACATATCAGAACTGAGGCACACCAACAGGTGACAATATGCTCATTCTGTCATTGGTGTACATTTAGCTGGCACTTATTCTTCCCAACAGTGGTTTTGGACTTTAAACAAACACCTATTAGCCTGACTGGACAGTTTGTCATCACATGTCGTTTCATCACTCCAGGAGGAACTGCTTGTTTGAACATTTTATTCTTCTATTATTACTCACTCTGTTTGGACCAGCAGACTGCACACATGCTGATCCACACCATCACTCAGGTCTGCTGTTTTCATAATGTTTGGTTTCTTGTGCTTGCTTGAGCTAAGTCCAATATGATTTCATCACATTTTTATTGTCATTAGTAGTAGCAGTAACTGTCAATACCATGAAATGCATAGATTATTACTTCTCATATCTCTGCACATCTTTGGAATGATACTTCTCAGCATTCTATTCATCTCGTTTATTTCCTAAAACCCCTGACTGCACTATTAAAGTTCACCTTATTTGAAACAAATGAGCTAAATACTATGCAGATCATGCAGAAAAGTATGTACATCTGTTGTAACTAATCTGATCGATCATATGAGGATTTATCTATAGGACATTTGTATGCAAATACATCATATGTGTGTGATTCTAATCACATCACTGAAGCATGACACCATGGCTGACATTCAGCAGATTTATAAAGGTACTGAATTAATATGAAGGGCAGATGAGAAGGACCCACTTATCAAAAGCAACTGTAAGACAGGCCTGAATACATGCAGTCAGCATAATGAACTGAATACATGCAGTCAGTAAACTGTTGCTCCTAATGCTCAGACGTAAGGCACTAATAATCTTAAACCGATGACAGCCATGTTGCTATCAATGCACTGAATACTAACCCCATCTTTAGCCAACGAGACTTGTGTGCATCAACAATTCAATGAACCGCATTCGTCCAAATACGCGTCATTCTCTGTAATGTTAGCGTCTGCACGCGCACCTGTCAAACACATGAAGGGTGTGTGTGTGTGTGTGTGAGAGAGAGGGGGGTCATTCTTTTGATTGAAGTTAATGTAGCGGCCCCTCGGATATACATTGATCAAGACGCAGAGAGTTTCAAACGGGTGTCAATTTATTTCTTCCTCTCAAGGAGCACCATGCACCTGGACACCGTGAAAACTACAGAATAAACAGAAATACAAAATGCTTCCATGTAGTTTCACAAATAATTTGCACATAAATCATCTTCACATATTAATCATGTTTACACCCAATACAAATTATTTTAACAAATGAACAATATGAAATATGTTTAAGCCTTTATGACAAATGAAATATCACATGCTTCTTTTAAATTAAACAGAATATATTATAATTGTTTAAAGAAAGAATAAACGTTTTATATTGATGACATGTGCAATAAACCCATAAACAAATGAAGTACTGACATTCTCTTTTCCTTAAACAATATCCCTTTTGATAATAATACAAACTCCACATATTTTCCTTCATACCTCATTCCGCTTTTCCAAGGGCGCTAATCAAAGAGTTTCTGCCATCAGCTACCATGTGCTCTAGCTTGACACACCCTCACAGTTCGGAGCTCTTAAAAATAACATGTACGAGCAATACAAAAATAATAAAGTAAATTACAATGTAAACTCTTTCTTTACAAGATTCAAATGGGTGAATATGATAAATAACTTAAGTGTTCACAAGTTTTTACCGTTCTTCCGACGATATGCGAACACCACATTGTGACGAGAGAATAGCGGAAGTTTAGCGTCACAAAAAAAACCATCCGAAGAAGAAAACAGCGCTTTTTCAAAATAAAAGCAGAACAGACAAAGTGACACTGTTAAACATATAATGCCTTAAAATATTAATATAAAATGTTATATATGTTGTATATATACGGTGTAGGATATTAATGCGATTTATAAAGACATTTACACTCCCACCAAATCCTGGTACAATGAATGAACAAATATACAAAGAGTAAGTGAATTGTGCAGGATTTCTTGCTAAGAAATTAATAGCCTGAAGTTAAGCTATCAGAGGCGTAACTATATGGCATCATGCATAATAAAGCAGTTTGTGCAGTGTTGTAAATCGCTTTCTTTTAATCAGTTCTCTAGGAGGAGCACCAATTTTTTGATTGGTCTCTCAATAACTGAGGGCTTGGAGGGTGGATCTTGTTTTTTATGAGGTTTCCGCTCACCAACTTGCACTTTAACTCGACGAACCAAGCCATCACTACTTTGAACAGTTTCAATCACCCGTCCAAGTTGCCACTGATTTCTTGGGAGGTTGTCGTCTTTAATAATGACAATGTCATCCACTTTGAGGTTGCGCTGAGGTGAGTGCCATTTCTGTCTCAAGGATATGTTCAGCAGATACTCCTTTTTCCAGCGGCTCCAAAACTGTTCGATGAGATACTGAACTCTTCTCCACCTTTTTGATGCATACAGGTCCTCCTTGACAAATACTCCAGGAGGAGGAAGAGCAACTTTAGATTTCATCATAATGAGATGATTCGGTGTTATAGGCTCCAGTGCCTGTGGATCATTGATTCCATCCACTGTTAACGGGCGGCTGTTAACGATAGCCATGGTCTCATATAGCAGTGTTCTGAGGGAAGCGTCGTCCAGTCGACCTGGGCACTGTGCAAAGGCGGCATTCAGCACATTTCTAACAGTTCTGATCTGGCGTTCCCAGACACCACCTGCAGGACTGTCAGAGGGAGCATTGAAGACAAATTCGCACTGCTTTTCTGTCAGGAAGATTTCCAGAAGCTTAATGTCACATTGTTTAAGTGCTTCCTTGAGCTCATTCCTTGCGCCAACAAAATTAGAGCCTTGGTCACAGCGAAGTTGTTGAACAGCTCCTCTCAGGCTGATGAAGCATCTCAATGAGTTGATGAATGAGTCTGTTGACAAATCTTCGAGCATTTCAATATGAACAGCTCTAGAGTACATACATGTGAAAATCACGCCGTATCTTTTGTATTCTTTGCGGGCTTTCTTTACAATGAAAGGACCGAAACAGTCCATGCCGCAGTATGTGAAAGGTGCTGAGGCTTCAACGCGTTCTGTGGGAAGTTCAGCCATTCGTTGTCTTTCTGTTGGCCTTCGCAGTTTCCTGCAAAACACACAAGTGTGTATCACCTTAGCAACCAACTTGCTCCCACCAATTACCCAGAATCCATTGGCCCGAAGCTCCATTAGAGTCTGGCCTCGACCCTGATGGCATGTCTTAGCGTGGAAATGAGACACAATTAGCTTAGTGATGTGGCTGCTATTCGGTAGGATGACTGGGTGCTTGACTTTATGACAGAGCGATGACTGGTTCAATCTGCCACCAACACAGAGGAGTCCTTCAGACCAGATAGGGTCGAGACGGAAAAGAGAGCTTGAGTTTGGAAGGTCCTTTTTACCCTGAAGCATCTTTATCTCTTGGGGGAAAGCTTGCTGCTGTACGATCTTAATCACTTCATCTGCAGCCTTCTCAATCTCCTTAACAGTCACATACTCACTGTGTTGTCTCTGTTTAGACCCCAGCCTCTTGATTCTTGCCACCACCTTAAGAATTTTTGTCCAGGAGGAAAACTGACACAGACGGCTGA
The DNA here is from genome assembly GCF_003368295.1 of Carassius auratus. Lineage (NCBI taxonomy): Eukaryota > Metazoa > Chordata > Actinopteri > Cypriniformes > Cyprinidae > Carassius > Carassius auratus. Next base: position 12,485,564 of record NC_039287.1, on the reverse strand, counting down.
GGATGTCATTGTAGTTTTTTGACTTCTGTTGCAAACACCTGAATTGTCTTGACTTCAGGATCACCAACAAGTAATTCTGATGGAGCGTTGGGTGCTAGAAGTAAATTACTCTCCCAGAGAAACTTCGGTCCTCGAAGCCAGTTTGTTGAATGAAGGTCTGAAGCACTAAGACCTCGGGAAGCATGATCTGCCGGGTTTTCTGCAGTGTCCACATAGTGCCACTGACTGGGATCACTGTTATCCCTTATCATCTGAACACGGTTCGCAACAAATATGTGGAACCTACGGGCATCATTGTTAATATACCCAAGCACCACCTTTGAATCGGTCCAGAAAACCTCTTCATCAATCTTTATGTCAAGTTCACCTTTTAACATGACACTGACTTTCGTAGAAACCACAGCTGCTGCAAGTTCTAGTCTCGGGATACTTGTGACCTTTGAGGGTGCAACCCTTGCTTTCGCCAGCACGAGACTGCAATGGACTTTATCCTTGTCATTTTTGAACCTGAGGTAAGAACATGCACCATATCCCACGCAGCTGGCATCCGAAAAATGGTGCAACTCTACTCTGACAATGTTATGGAAGTCATATGGGTGGTAACATCTCGGAATTGAAACCTCTTTCAACCTCTGAAGCCCATTTATCCACTCCTCCCACCGTGGTCTCATATCTTCTGGTAGTGGATCATCCCATCCGATGCCTCTGTGACACAGCTCTTGAAGTATATGCTTTCCAGTTAGGCTGAATGGAGCGATGAATCCAAGTGGGTCATAAAGAGAGGCAATGACAGAAAGGCAACCACGCCGGGTTGAAGGCTGAGCTTTCAAGCTGCTGTTAAAACTGAAAGTGTCAGTTTTAATCGACCATTGAATGCCGAGTGCACGCTCTGATGGGGTTGGATCCAGTCCTAGAGGTTCAATGGTTGCTGCTCTTTCTGAAGGATCTAAGCAGGCGAGGGCTGCTTCCTCATTAGAGTTGAATTTATGGAGGCGTAGGCCTCCTCTTTTGCACAACTCCTGTGACTCAGTGATCAGTTTCTTGGCTTCCTCGACCGATGGAACACTGACTAGCCCGTCATCAACATAAAAGTTTTTCTCTATGAATGTTGATGCTAGTGGATAGGTAGCTTTGTGTTGGCGTGCCAGATGTTTCAAGCCAAAGTTGGCACATCCTGGAGACGAGGCAGCTCCAAAGAGATGAACTGCCATCCTGTATTCCTGTGGTTCCTTCTCCAAATCTCCACCTCCCCACCAGAGGAATTTCAGATAATTCCGGGATTCAGGAGTGACAGAGAACTGATAAAACATTCTTTCGATATCACAGATGATCGCTACAGCCTCCTTCCTGAAGCGGCAGAGAACTCCTACCAGAGGATTGATAAGATCAGGCCCAGTCAGTAAAGTGTCATTTAGAGAAACACCATGGAATTTGGCTGAACAGTCGAATACAACTCTCAGCTTGTCTGGTTTTCTGGGGTGATAAATGCCATGATGCGGAAGGTACCACTCAGTCTCTCCTGCAAATGTTGTAGGGGCAGGCTCTGCATCACCCTTGCTAATTGTTTCTTCCATGAATGTTTTGTATTGATCATAATATTTTTTATTGGTCTTTAACTTCTTCTTAAGACACTGTAGACGAACTGTGGCTAGCCTCTTGTTGTTTGGTAGGTTGGGTGGACTGTTGCCCTTGAAAGGGAGGGGCATCTCATAATGTCCATCTTTCTTCTGCGTGATGTTGTCACTGAGGAACTGTATGAAATGAACATCGTTCTGGGACACATATTTATCTTCATATGTTCTCTCGGTGAAGTCTGATTCTAGGGCTTTTAGAACATCTGTTGTCGATGGTATTGGCAGTTCTTTTACTGTGAGCCGATGCACAAAGCTCTGACTTCCTTGTCTGTCTAGGTGAGGATTTGATGAGCCTATGATACTCCATCCTAGTTTTGATCTCTGTGCAAACGGTTGATTTTTGTCCCCAATGATAACCTCAAGAGGAGTTAATGCTGCTGGACAGTCATATCCTATCAGGAGCCCTACATCACAGTCTAGAAGGGGTGGTAGCTTATCTGCCAAATGTCTGAGATGAGGCCAGAGTAAGGCTGTTTCATTTGTTGGAACGTAAGACTTGTCCACTGGTATAAAATCACGGCTGTAGGCCTGCTGTAATTGGATGTGGTCCTTAGAGTGCAGTCCTCGAACTTGTAGACCACGGACGTTCTTGCTAGATATGATTGTGTCAATAGCCGTCATAGTACTCAATTTTAATTTTACTGGTTGGGCATCAACATTCAGTTTGTCAAGTACATCTTCTAAGACAAACGTTGAGTCACTCTGTGTGTCCAGTATTGCATACGTAAGTACTTCTCTGTGTGGCTCTTGTATTGAAGACACAAGGACTGGGACGATACTTGAGGTAGCTGAAGAACGTTGCGTTGATGCATGGGATACGACATTGTGAGTTTCCAAGCTTGCATGGTTTTCTGTGGAAGTGGAACTATTCGCTGTTGCTTCCACAGGTCTTTGTTTCCTGTCATCGTGCAAGCAGGATGGGTGACGACGGTTGCATATGTTGCATGTGTGTCGTCTCTTACAATCTTTGGTCATGTGACCCTTCCTCAAGCACCCAAAGCAGAGCCGATTTTCACAGATGAATGCCTTTTTATCTTCAATACTCTTTGCTGCGAAGGTGGGACACTTGGTGATGTTATGAGCTTCACTTTTACACATGAAGCAAGGTGATTTTGGTTTACTGCCATTTGTTTCTTGTTTCTCCTGAGCGAAACTCTTTGTTTGTGTATTTGTGTTGAGAGCTTTGGCTCTCTTTGGTGATCTTTCATTTGTGGCCCTGAAGTTCATCAACAATGGAGAAGCAATAGGGTTGCAGGCTATCCGTGCCTCTTTGCTCAGGAAATTTGTGAAGCATGCAAGATCTGGATAGCTTCCGGATGTGTCAAGTTCCTCCACAACAACTCGACTCCACTTGCGCACGATCCATTCTGGTAGTTTTCTGAGCAACTTGTGGTTTTCCTCACAATCGTTAAGGATAGCTAGTCCTTTGACGTGAGGCATTGCCTCAGTGCAGCCTTGGAGGAAGTCAGCAAACTCTTGTAGCGCTAGTGGATCATTTGTGTTGATCTTTGGCCATCTCATGAGCTTATCTCGGAAAGCTTTTTGTATGATGAACGGGTTCCCATATCTGTCTTGTAAGACTTTCCATGCTCCATTGTATGCACTTTCTGAATCTCGATAAAAGAAACCTTCTACTGCTTTACGCGCCTCTCCAGCAAGATAATTTTTTAGATAAAACATCTTCTCACTTGGTGGGAGGGGTTTCCTGTCAATAAGAGCTATGAATGACATCTTCCAATCTGTAAACTGTAGAGGGTCACCACGGAACGTGGTTGGTTCAGGGACCGGCAAGCGGTTCATGCTTAATGAGCTGGCGATTGCCTGGGCTAGACTGACAGACTCCTGGGTCACTGTCACCTCAGGAGCAGTTTGGTGAGGTTGGAATGATGCAGCATCAGGATTTAATCGAGGTTCATTTTGATTTCTGTAGCAAGCAGAGTTAGTTTGGTCATTAATCTCCTCATCATGGTTCTCAAACCCTTCAAAATTGTCATATGCTCTCACACGAGCTGCTGCTATGGCAACGTCTTTTGCTGCTTGTAACTGCTGCAATTTGGATCTCTCTTGTTCCAACTGTTGTTGCATTTCCCACTCTTTTTGCTTCATTTCTACTAACATTTTTGCTTCTCTAAGTTTCCATTCACCTTCTAACTTGTGAAGATGTGCTTGCTGAGCTTGGATTTCTTTTATGGCTTTTGATTGTTCCAGCTTAGCCGCAAACTCTGCTTGTGCATCTACTCTACTGCTGTGAGTACTGGCTGAGCTGGAGTGGTTGCTCAATCTCTCCGGTGACTTTGCTGAACTTACCGTTTCAGTTTTAGTGTGGCCAAAGACAGACCCATATTCATCTTTGTTTAAGATTTCTCTTACCCTTTCCTTCTCAAGTTGATCATTATATTCTTGATTAACAGTCTCTAGACGGTTACTAATAAGGTCAAGAATGTCTTTTGTTAGCGTAACACAGGCATCCATCTTCTTTACAATCTCTGGTGTGGTGTTACTGTTACGAAGTATAGGTTCATACTGCTGGGCTACACCATCATGCTTTGCTTGAATGTCTTGCTGTAATTTAATAAGGTCTTCTGATGAACAGAGGGTTTTAATTTTGTCCTAGTCTCCCTAGCTACCAGCTTCCAAGTGTCATAGGACTTGTTAAATGCTTTCTCACGTTTTCTGGTGTCTTGTTCATGCATCTCTTGGCCTTTCTCTGTTAGCTTTCTTTCTCGTGAGCTGGACCTGCAAGGTGTATCTTCAAGTGACATCTTGTTTGTTTGTGCTGCTGCTTTAAGTCGAGTGTAGCCTTTGATTGTCCACCTGAATTTACACTTGTAAGCTGTAGTTATCCTTTACTACAGAGTAATGTTTATGCTACGCATTAACAAATAATGGACATCTAAAAGGATTTTTAGCTTAAAACAGTAACAACAAAACACTCCTTTTAACCTTTTCATAAACAGATATGACCGAAGAGCATGGGCTAATTTCTTTCACCAGTTTTAGAAGCTTTAAGAACGGAGAATTAGTTTGCAAGATATTTTGACCTTATAATAGCGTATTATTATTAAGTCATTCAGTTATGCTGCAAGCATGTGTGTAGAAATTGTCCCTTTTCAGCTTTCTTGCTCCTTGGCATCCAGTGTCTCTTTTTGCAGCTCTAGCTGTACCTTAAGTATGCTGTCCATTTTAAGTCTTGCCTGTGTGAAGGAGTTGGATGCAAGCGAAGTAAACTGGCTGGTATTAGGTTGGTGTTTGGACCTCAGATGTGATGGAGTCAACTTCTCACCAAAGATGGCAGGGCTGGTGCAGCGATGAGTTTTCACTGTAGCGGCCCCTCGGATATACATTGATCAAGACGCAGAGAGTTTCAAACGGGTGTCAATTTATTTCTTCCTCTCAAGGAGCACCATGCACCTGGACACCGTGAAAACTACAGAATAAACAGAAATACAAAATGCTTCCATGTAGTTTCACAAATAATTTGCACATAAATCATCTTCACATATTAATCATGTTTACACCCAATACAAATTATTTTAACAAATGAACAATATGAAATATGTTTAAGCCTTTATGACAAATGAAATATCACATGCTTCTTTTAAATTAAACAGAATATATTATAATTGTTTAAAGAAAGAATAAACGTTTTATATTGATGACATGTGCAATAAACCCATAAACAAATGAAGTACTGACATTCTCTTTTCCTTAAACAATATCCCTTTTGATAATAATACAAACTCCACATATTTTCCTTCATACCTCATTCCGCTTTTCCAAGGGCGCTAATCAAAGAGTTTCTGCCATCAGCTACCATGTGCTCTAGCTTGACACACCCTCACAGTTCGGAGCTCTTAAAAATAACATGTACGAGCAATACAAAAATAATAAAGTAAATTACAATGTAAACTCTTTCTTTACAAGATTCAAATGGGTGAATATGATAAATAACTTAAGTGTCACAAGTTTTTACCGTTCTTCCGACGATATGCGAACACCACATTGTGACGAGAGAATAGCGGAAGTTTAGCGTCACAAAAAAAACCATCCGAAGAAGAAAACAGCGCTTTTTTCAAAAATAAAAGCAGAACAGACAAAGTGACACTGTTAAACATATAATGCCTTAAAATATTAATATAAAATGTTATATATGTTGTATATATACGGTGTAGGATATTAATGCGATTTATAAAGACATTACAGTTAACACCTTCGCCCCCTGACAGGTTACTCACCAGCTGTCTTCCTCTTCGTTCAGGCCATCTATGTCCTCCAAATCGAGAATCTCCACCTCGTCCAGCACCGAAGTTTCTCCGTCTTCGATAAAATCCGTCGAATCGTAATAAGACGCGAGACTCGTGTTCGAAGCGACACAAGAAGTGCTGTCACTGTCATAACCCCCTCCATAACTACTGCCGGGATACGACGGTCTCAGCCGGGGGATTTCCAAAACCCCGCCGAAACCCCTCGATCCGCCGGACCCCACCCCGGTGAACCCGACGAGCCCCGCCGTCGCTCCCGGAGAATCATACTCGGCGCTCACGGGTCTAGTGTTCCCCGACAATCTACCGGAAGAGAAGGGAGAGAACTGACTGGGACGGCTCCGGAGCTGCTCGTTCTGCTGCTCGAGTTTCTTCACTAAAACTTGAAGCTTATGTACCTCCAAGTCCGCGTTTATGTTTGAGTTTATATCCTCCATGGCAAAAGCAACGATATGTCCGCGCGCCGGTTGTGTCCGTTAGGTTTGTTTAACTACCGTCAGCAAGTTCGCGAGCCTCTTGTCGCAAGGACTTTAAAGTGAGCACTGTCAACGCCGCGGCTCGAAAGTTACTAATCTTGTTGTCGTCATCTTCTCCGGGAACTCGTACACACCGTGAGCTCCGTCGCCATCTTTACTGTCCGCCAGTCGCTCACTGGGAAATCTTTGAGAAGCTCGAAGTGAGACGTCATCACGTGACTCAGCGGGAACGAGCACGTTTTTGGGAGAGACTCTTCCCTGGAACCAGGAACGCGCACTTTAACCCTCTCGATACACACTAAAGTACTTGTACTTTATTCATGTACTTCCGTATTAGTGCGGGAATTTTGTACTTTTCCTGGTTACTATTGTAACCAACTATTTGTTCAAACTTAAGACAAACTGATTATTTTACTCTTTACAATTTATTTTGGACATTTATAAAGTATTTTTTGCAGTTATTATTGATTAAAACATTCCCCATTTAATACATCTTGCGGAGCAAACAAAAATTCCTAAATTTATGCTTCATGCAAAATTTGAATAGTACTGCTACACATTTTAGTGTAAACTGTATTTGCACAACAAATATTAATTAGATTTTACTTTATGTCAAAATCATTAGGATATTAAGCTTCCATAAAGATATTTTGTAAAAAAATAATTTTTTGATTAGTAATATGCATTGCTAACTTTAATTTGGACAAATTTAAAAGGCGATTTTTCTCAGTATTTTGATTTTTTGCACCCTCAATTCCAGCTTTTCAAATAGTTGTATCTCAGCCAAATATTGTCCTAATCTAACAAGCCATACATCCATGGAAGCTTATTATTTTTTACAATTTTGAAAAATTGACACTTATGACTGGTTTTGTGGTCCAGGGTCACATATGTTGTTAATGTAACTATATTAAATGCCAACAAGTGTACAGTTAGCTGCTGGGTGACTTCATTATATAATTTCAGAGTGTTCTTAACCAGGGCCTTCAACAACTTCATAGGGGGGCTCAATATGACTTAAAATGATTTGA
>NC_039287.1:12431936-12478061 GCF_003368295.1 Carassius auratus | reverse complement strand
GGTAGCAGACCTGAAGTAACCTTCAGGAAAACACTTCACGCAAGCCTAAAAGTGTGACACTTTGAGTTACTCATTCACTATTTGTTATTTTGGAGATTTTCTTTTGGAAAGTGGGAGATGTGTCCTTCCCGTGACCTGCAAACATCAGGCATCCATCCTATTGATCTGTTCAGACTGAAAAGCCTCATAAATACACCTGAAGTGATGGGACTGATCTAAGATTTTTTAGGGTAAAGATCAATTGAGTTGAGAGGATATGGCCTTGAAGCTTCACAGATAGTCTTAATCATATTGATGGTGAGTGGTTGGCAGACCAGATGCTGCAATAGCTCTGACTTGCCAGTGCCATCATGCATTGGCAGTAAATATAGCAGAACAATAAGAAAAGCTGCTGGAAAGGTCAGATTTTTTTTTTAAGATGCAAAACATGCTTTTTAGTGGTATTCACAGATTAAAATAATTAACCATGTTTAATAATGTTTCGTATTTCATTGTTTTCAATCATTTTTATTTGCTGAAATGCTTCTAAACCAGGGCTCAACATTTATAAGAAAGATTCAGGGCAGGTTTTTTGTCACTACGCCTCATGTTAGTTGATCATGTATGTGCTTTTAAATCAATATTAAATATGAAAATATTTTTTAAACAAATTAATAATTTAAAATAAATACTGAAAAATAAATGTAAGAAAAAAATAAGTGTAATGTGGTAAAACAAATAAGTTGTCCTCTTCAAATTCAGGTTTTTAGGTTAAATAAAAAAAATATAAAGCAAAATGTACACCCTCATATAACTGGTCTCAATTTATTTTAGAGTTTCGCCATTTTAACAACATTTCAGTCACCTTCTTGCCTTTATGAGTTAATTTTCAAACATTTACTTTTCTGAAAGTTTAAATATTTATTTGTTCTCAATTAATATGGCTACATGAATATAATAATAAAAATCTAAACCAAAGCTACTGGTAGTAGTAATACTAGTAATATTGTTAGTAATAATAATTATTATAAAAGTAATTAAGTGCTGGTTAAAATAGTTTAAATAAAGGATTTATGTTTAAAAATATATTTCAGGCTAAAATTTGTGGGAGGCAAAGCACATTTTACTCATTAGGTAAATTATATAGCCTATATATATATATATATATATATATATATATATATATATATATATATATATATATATATATATTTTTTTTTTTTTTTTTTTTGTAGGTTTGGTCCTGTCTAACAAACTGCAGAGCAATTTTAAAAAAAAAAGAATCTTTCTTTCCCACCCTTTACTATTTGCTTTCTGTCTCACACTTTCAACCCCCATCTCATAACCAAACGTCCCGTTGACTGCATTCGTTGTGAGAGGGTTGAACGTGCAACCCTGAAAGACATGTTTCAGCCATAGACTACTCACTGTATAAAGGATTCAACTCTCCAGACGTCGAGAGAGGGCGTGGCCAGAGCCTCACCTCCAGCGCTGGCCAATCAGAGCGCACCCGGCTTCTCTTGAAAGCCTCGTGAGCTGCAGATATATACGTCCACTGTGGGCTGATGCAATGAATGCAATACTGAAGTTAGTGAGAGAAGGATCACATCAGTGACGGGAAAACCCGACAGAGAAACGGTTCACGTCGCCCAGAAAAACGCATTGTTTGCCTAATATCTGAATCGTATTATAGTCCAAAGGTGAGTGAATTCATTCATTTACGGGAAAACGACTGTATTTTGCTTTTAGGATTAGAGCCTATAATTAGAGCCTTATCTGAACGCTGGCTTCCCCATGGCCTTGACTGGAAAGATACAAATGCATGTTCATTTTTCACTTTCACGTCTTTTAAATCTTATCGCGTTTTATTCCTCAATGCATTTAATTTGTCCTAAAGCATTCCCGTTAAATATTTGTGATTTTTTTTTTTAGCCTGTAACGAAAGCTCAAGAGGTGTATTCTTATATGCCTCTTCCTCATTTTGGCCACTTTCCCGAAAACGCAAGACTTCCCTTTTAGTGTTCTTTGAAATTGATAAATTCGTGTCGCAATCCTGTTCACGTGACCGTTATTTTATGGTGTCCGTCACAGTGTGTAACGTTTAAAGTCGTCGTGAGCACATCAGTTTCTCCACAGAGCTGCTAGTCTTCCAGTAGAAGTCAAGATCACGAATCACTTCTCTCTCATACCCCTGGATTTAACCACAACCCTGGGCTAGAGATAACTTGTCATTTAAAAACGTGGTTATATTGGCCGAATTGTTACAGCGAGTTGTTTAGCAACAGACAACCAATCAGGAACTCCCTTGGTGCTTACCTCATTAAATATTCACGAGCCTTTACGCCACGTGTTTAGTCTCCGAGTCTGTAGAAAACGGGTTGGCTTTGTGATGTGTGAATATTTTAAGCGAGCACAGAGGGCCTGTGTGGCCACATATGGACAAGTTTTTGTTAAAACGTGCCGCATTATAGCACCGTTAGTCTAAACTGATTCCCAGAAGACTGACTGACCTTTCCGTTCATAATCAAACCGGCTGATGAGTAAGGCGCGGTTTGTGTGTTAAAGTTTTGTGAAACAAAAAACAACAACAACAGCAAAAACAAGAACAGAACAGTCCGAGACTTGGCACAATGAAGCCTTTGAAGGTCGAACTGAAGGATGTGTTCGGCATTTTGTCCGCGTGCTCTGCGAGCGCACGGTCCTCGCGTGCTGATTGGCGAAGAGAGGGCGGTATACATCTGCTCAAATTAGATTCTTCGCTCTTTTCGTGCGTTTACATTTGAGACGTAAGAAGCTAAGCGATGACAGCCTGGAAATTTACATGGTTTTCAGTTTGTAATTAACTTTGGGGTGCCTTACATTAGGTATAGTTTATTAAAATTTGTTTAAGTTACCTGCCGTTATAATTTGAGGTTAATAGCACTGCCGCAAAAAGCATATGTTCGATGTTTGACTCGAAATGTTGAACCGAAAACATCGCAAGCTTTTTTATTTAGATGTCCAGTATCTTCCAACCTGTATGACTTGCTTCTGAGGAACATAGAAGATTTTAGGCAGGATGACAAACAGAATCTGAGTTACCTTTCACTTTCATTGTATAGTAGAAAAAAATTAAATGGGCAGTGGAAGCAAATGAAGTCATAATGCCCGAAAATTTCTGTAAGTCACACAGGTTTGGAAGGATATGACTGAGTACGTGGTGACCTTGCTCTTTTTTTTTTTTTTTTTTTTTTTTTTTGCTTAACTGTTATTTAATTATTGTTGATTAGGTTATAATGTGTAAGGCTTTACAATATGGTGTCCCCTCTTTTTTTTCCAGGTAACGGAGTAAGTTATGCCAGTCTTCAGAGCCCTTAGTAACGTAGCAAAGCAGGCCCTGCTGGCCCCTGCGTGTGGATGTCAGCCTCTGACTGTAGCGATCCGCAACATCAGCTTCTCCCCGCGTCAGGTCACCTCTGGATCTGATGCCAGCTTTCATTCTGTGTCCTTCTCTGAAACGGACCACCCTAAAGTTCTCATCACAGGTATGAAAAATGTCAGGTACTTGGGATATTGGCATTTTTTTTAAGAGTTGGTACTTCTGTAATTTATCATGTTGATCACACTGGTTTTAGCAAATTTAAAAAGGGTGAATCCTGACTCCCCTAGTGTGTTTTTTTGCATGAGATTTGATCATTCATAATTTTTCTCTCTTTGTAAGGTGGTCTTGGGCAACTAGGTGTTGGGCTTGCTAAACTGTTAAGGTATGCACATTGTAGTACATACTGTATATAAATGTGTTGCATAGTTGATGCATTTTCAAACGTAACGTTTTACATCTAAATGTATATTACATAATAAAGCTATATATCCGTTTTATAGGAAGCGATTTGGAAAAAACAATGTGATCCTCTCGGATATCAGGAAACCACCCAGCAACGTCTTTCACAGTGGTATGACTTCTGTTCATCTCAAACTAATTCTTTAAAAATAGTTTCATGAGAGAAATAACAGGTTGCACTCAGTTAATGGGTACTAAAGTAAAATGTCTTCTAATTAGCTTAAATTGATTGAACATTTGTTTGCATGTGTAAAACAAGTGAATGTGCAACTTTAGAATTTATTTAAAGGGTACGTAACATACACCGTTTCACCTAATCTCATGTTAATCTTGAGTACCTATAGAGTAATAAAGCAGACTTGAACTTGAACTAGAGTAGTACTGCACAGAAATTCTCAGTCATTCTTCTAAATAATTTTTTTAAAACTTGGGCATGTTTAGCATGAGAATCCACTCTTTAACACTGTGAACAACTCTGAATACACAACACCATTGTACCCCCCACCCCCCCTTTTTGTGATTTTTAAGGATTTAAAGATTTTAGGATTTTTGTGCTCATTTCAAAATGTTTAATATTGAGAAATAGTCAAGTTACAGAGCTAGACTGATCACACAAGTACTGACCTGTTGATTAAATGTTTCCTCACAGGCCCCTTTATCTACTCTGATATTTTGGACTACAAGAACTTGCGGGAGATTGTAGTAAACAATAGAATCACCTGGTTAGTGCATTACAGTGCTCTTCTGAGTGCTGTTGGGGAAGCTAACGTGGCACTGGCACGAGCAGTCAATATCACTGGTAAGATTTTAGAAAACTTCAATGCAATTCGTTTATTTGCAATTTTTTAAATGCAATTTGTTTGTTAGTCTACCGTTTGCCTCTTTTTCAATTATTTTTTCAACTAGATCTTTCCATAAAAATAGCCTTTGATAAAATTATCTTTTGATTCTGATATGATACTAAATATAAATCTGATTTTTATTTTTCTGTAGGACTACACAACATCCTAGACATTGCAGCAGAACATGGGCTTCGGCTCTTTGTGCCCAGTACAATTGGTGCCTTCGGACCAACTTCACCTCGAAACCCCACTCCTGACCTCTGTGTGCAGAGACCACGCACTATATATGGCGTCTCTAAAGTCCATGCAGAGCTCATGGGGGAGGTAAGACACCAGTCACCCTTATTTTAGCATTTCACCTTTTTTCTGTGCCGAATGTGACTCTGAATATTAATCTTTACCCACAATCCTTTTCTGCAGTACTACCACCATCGATATGGCCTTGACTTCCGCTGTCTGCGGTACCCTGGCATCATCTCTGCAGATTCACAGCCCGGCGGTGGCACGACAGGTACGGTGCGCTCTGCTCCATCTGTGTTATTTGGCACATGGCCTTGCTCACATACGTAAATGAGGTTATGCAACTAGCACTTGCTCAGAAAGGGGTGTTGTTCACTTTGAGTATTTTTAACTGGCCTGCACCAATGCCAGACAGCCATATGAACCACACCTCCGACTGCCTGAGGTCACATGTGAAAACTTGAAAAGTACTTCAACAGCTGTTACTGTTACTGACTGCTGACCAAAAAAAAACTGCAGTGAGTAATGACAGTCTGTCTCTTTTTTTTTTTTCTCAGACTACGCTGTGCAGATTTTCCACGACGCCGTCAAGACCGGAAAGTTTGAGTGCAACTTGAAGCCAGACACACGGCTGCCCATGATGTACATTGATGACTGTTTGCGGGCCACGCTGGAGGTGATGGAGGCACCGGTGGAATCGCTCAGTATGCGAACCTACAACATCAACGCCATGAGCTTCACACCGGAGGAACTTGCAAATGAGGTCCAGAAACAGCTGCCTGATCTTCAGGTCACATATGAGATCGACTCCGTACGACAGGCTATAGGTATGATCCAAAAATTCTGCACTTGTATCAAACATTTTGCTACAAATAAATGGTGCAAAAACGCTTGTTTTTCATCTATATAGCTGACAGTTGGCCCATGAACTTTGATGACTGCAACGCCCGGAAAGACTGGGGCTGGAAGCACGACTATGATCTGCCAGAGTTGGTCCAGACAATGCTTGACTTCATCGGCTCAGACTCCCGCATCTCCCAGGCCAACTGAGTCTTCCCATGAACACTGAAAATATGTACATTTCATAAAGATTTATAGTGATGCAAAAGAGAGATCCGCGGTCTGTAAATAGTCATATTCCTTTTCTCTTTTGTGTCATCTGCATTTCCTTTTTGACTTGCACGGACTATGTATAATTGTATATTATACAAAGAGGTCGGTCTCTTTTCAGGTCAGGGTGGAAAACAGTCGGAGATTTACAAGTGTTTGGAAGCTAAATGAAGAGGAATAAGTTTAAACCTGACGTCAAGACCGGCTTGTGCTTTGCATTTAGTGAAAAAGGATCACTATGTCTCCAGGAGAAACAAACCAACTGAACCAACTGAATGAATGTGGCTGATCCTAAAATGTAGTTTCCCCAAATTCTAGTCTCTTTCTGAAATTCTATATTTTTTCCTTTTATTTAAGATGTATAATTTTACTGTACCTTTTGTAGAAAATCATAATATGAGGCAAAGGCAGGTGGCTGAGTTCAGACTAATATGAATGAAAGATTTGGAATAGTTACAGCAACAGCAGCTTCACCCCTTTCTAAAATAAACAGAGCAGAGTCCGGTTTTGAACAGGGTGGGACTCAGATGGAGGTCCTCAGGGAAAGTGAGGTTTGTTATGATAAATGACGTTATCATATCCCTCTTGGTTGCTTTTCCTGTCTTGTGCACTATATTTATTTAGACAGCTTACAAATTAAATGCAAGATTTGGTCTTGCTTCACATGTTTGCTGTAAACTTTAATAAGGTCTCTTTTGTTAAATGCTTTTTCTATCATTTTATTGCCATAACCCATGGATGTTTTCCCATGGAATATATTATCTCATATGAAGGGGAGAGTGGGAAACCGATTTAAATTATTTTTAGTTAAGCTTTACATCCACATCTTTTTGATCACAAAACTTGTCAATAAAGCTTTTTATCTTTAATATTTTGAAGAGTAATTAATTAGTTATTTGAGTTCAGTAGACTTTTTGTAGGTGAGATTTACCCTTTTTTTATAAATGCTTTTACTCTACATTTGTGCAGCTTTAGAGGATTTATGGTATTTTTTAAAACATTTTTATGAATAAATTAATAAAACTTTTTTTTGTAAAACTCACAATAAAAAAACAACTTTCTGTACTGTGAACGTGTGAAAGCGTTGCCACTTACAGTATTTTTCGTGTATTTTGTGGTCTGCATTGTGTTTGATTTAGTTATTTTATTTGACAAATTAAAAAGAAAAACTATTTTTTTTTCGTTCATTTCACTGTGTGCTCCTGATTGTGATTTTTTTTTTCACACTAACATACAACCATAAATCAATCCAGTATAATTATTATTATTTAATTTTTTTTGTAGATTGTTGACAACTTTTTTTTTTATTTTATTTATTTATTATTATTTTTTAGCAAGCATTTTTGGGATCAAAAAGACCCCAAACAGCACATAAGGGGTAAAAAATGATAACTGAGGGTAGAACTGTCATTGTTTTTATTAAATTTATTTATTTATTTTTCATTTTCTTGGTGTGTATCTGCACTTGTTTAATAGTACCTGATTGACTGCAGTGCCACCAGTCATTGAAGTTTTTAATTATAACTTTTGGAAAATATGGCGTTTCTTTTGAGGATATAATGACTGCACAAGAGCTGCATTAAAGCACGTTCACATTGCACTCATCTTGTCATTTCTGATCAAGGTGATTAGTGCATAATGCCTTGATTTAAGACTATAATCTCCTTAAGTTATCACCGAACAATTTCTGAGTCATTTTCATGTTTTGATTGGAGTCGTGCCACATAAACATTTCAGGGACATTAGACCAAATCTCCTTTTTATTTAGATTGTAAATGTACGCTCTGAAAGCAGGTTATATCGTACCTGTTTGTACAGTATATCCAGTGACAAAAGAGCTGTCATTCAAAAAATTTGACAATAATATGGGTGGCACTTATCTGATAAATTGGTTATGTGTATTTGGCAACCAGGTTGTATTATGCCGAAAGAGACAATTACCAGGCTTGCTTAAATAATTAGATGAAACCCTCCCATATACCTTCTTGAAGTTTGTGGTTATTGTCATAAGATCCTTTGAAGTTTCCCTTTGTTTGTAGCTGGAACACTGCAAAAGTGAAAAAGAGAGATTAGGTTTTTTTTTTTTTGTTTTTTTTTTGGGGTGCTTGGCAAAGGAGCCTCTTTGCTGTCTGTAATTTGAGAGTTATGCACCAGATGAGTTTCAGGTGAGGACAATTGTATCTGTCAGCAGCTCTTCCAAATGAAATTTTATCTCATGTAAAGTATGGGCATGTCATCTATGAACACAAATAGTGTTGTTTGTCTGCACTGTTGCTCAGTGAGACAGGTGTACAGTTGAAGTGATTAATTTTCAAAAAAATAAAAATACTTTAGTTGCAACAGTTTTATTTCCCTTCTTCCTTATCTGTTATACTTGTCATAAATCCTTTGTGTAAAAGCACTGTTGCAAAATAACTGGAGCAGTTTCACCATTTCATAATTCCTTCATTTCATAATTCCATCATTTCATAACGTGTTTGTCGAATGTAGAGGCTGTCTCACATGGCATTGTCTGGAATCCCCACTGGTATGAGGAATGAACTTCTACAAACACAGACCTCTATTGAACACAAAAGACAACACCAAACTGTGATGAAATGCAAAGCCCAGTCAAAGAAAAAAAATACAGTTGGTACATTTAAGAAGATATTTACAACTAAAGTTGCTTTTTCAAATCGAAAAAAAAATCTAATAATTTATTTGTCAAGTTAATAATTAATATTATTAATATTTCAGGTTTTATTCAAGCAATATAAAATGATTTGAGTGGTTCTGACAGCAATACACATTAAATAAACATCAACATTAAATAGACAACATTTATAAAAAATAATGTTTAAAACTGTATAAGAATGAACAGGGTTGCAAATATAGCCTAAATTAAGCTATAAAACTGAATGGGGTTATATTAATGTTGGCATAAAGCTGACAAAATTATATTATATTATATTTGTGTAAGATTACATCTAAACAAGCTACTTTTGATGTTAGGTTACTTTTATTCAATAAATGTTATTATATATAAACATGACGAATTATGTGTCAGTTCTGGGATAAGTGATTAGCTGCACACTTTTGTGAGCATGGGTTTGGCTGTAAAACCTTAAACTATAAGATGAGAGTTATGTTTATCATGATCTATTAAAATGTCACACAAACATTACATAACACATTTGCATGTCCACCTCCCACTTGTTCTTCTCAGGTGATACTCTTGTCCTAATTCAAGAAACCCCTGCTGAGTTTCCCTGAACTGAACAATGAATCTTTCTTCTGCACTTCCTGTTCAGGTGTGTCATGTTGTATAAGCATTCATTGATCATTGCATGTACACACCTCTCCACCAATTCCAGAAGCAGGAGTGTGTCGGCATGCTGTTTGAATACTGAATCCCCGAGCTGGCAGTCTGTCTGTCTGAGTGAAGGTCATATAAACAAGCCCTATAGCTGTCAGTGCCTTTTAAGAGGGAAGTGCCAAAAATGCTGTGTTGTAGCTGTCTCATGGTAACCTGTTGCAGAAACATATAGCAATCATCCTCAGCAACCATAAGGTCATGGTTTTTTTGAATGAAGAAAGCAAACAAACAAATAAAAAAGCACACTTTTTCCAGACAATTTCCATTAATACACTCTTTAAAATAAAGCTATTGGCTTTGAAGGTTCCATGAAGAAACATCCATGGAAACTTTGTATTGCAAAAAGGTTTGGAAAAAGATTCGTAATATTATTAAAAAGGTCTTCACATTTTTTCTCTGAATATAACTGTGTAATATAAAGTTTAAAAACCTGATTTGAAGGATTTTGACAGCAATACACATTAAATGTGTATAGTAAATTATATTACTTACAATAACTACTATTTGTGTAAAAATTTTGAAAAGTGACTAGTTATTTTAGCAAACATTTTTTATTAAGAAAACAGACATTTGATGAGTTTGAAATTAGGCTACTTTGCATGATGGTTTAATATCATATTATATAATATTTTATCTGACACACTCTAATTATTTATATAAAACTTCAAATTATTTTTGAAGTTTTAAATAAAACAAGGATTATTGGAGCATGTTTTACAGGAAAATATTATTTACAGTCTTTAGACTACCAAATCTCACATTTAATTAAATGTGTTACTTGCCAGTTCTTTGCAATTATTGTGAAATTAACTCAGAATTTTTGAGAATTGTTTCAAATAAAAAAAGTTCAGTGTAGTTGTCACAGAAAAACAAAAAACAAACTTGGGATCTGTGTCTCTAATGTTTGTTTTTTTTTAAGCCATGGGAAATCAAGGTCTATTGTTGTATTTACTGCCTTCAGTATTATCAAATAAAGACCATAAAATCCAGGAACAAAAAACAGTACATACTTCTTCTTTCAGTGTATCACAGAAAAACAGTGCAAAATAGAAAACATTGCTGCAAATGTAAAGCAAGTCTGACAATAAACAAACATATAATGCCAAAACAAAAGAAAAGAAAACAACAAAAAAGAAACAATGAAGATAAATTTACATGTAATTATGTGAAGTTCTGGTGTAAGATTACTTTGTATACTGTATGTGTTGTACACCTCTATATCTTTCATATTAAGTAGATTATTCAAGATAGACAGAAAGAGAGAAAAAGGTCATTCTTGTGTAAGTTGGCACTATTATTTTATTATTTTTAACCCCTGACCTGATCTTTTTTTTCTCTGCAATTTAGACAAGTGTAGTAAAAGAAATACAGCTGAGCAAAGCACAAATAATTGGAGTCTTGCTTATATGAAACAACATTTGTATGATTTTCATGCAACAAAAAGAAAAGTGTAAATGAAGGTATGACTCAATATGACACTATAAATAAAAGTGCAAAAGTACACTTTAGCATACTTTTAATGTGAATGCAATGTTTTCAGGCGTTCAACTGCCTGTTATTTACAATTAAATGAAAATGTATTATAATTTCTTTTACACAGTATAGACCTTTTTGGTGTGTGTGTGTGTGTGTGTGTGTGTATGTATGTGTAACAGAAGAAAGACACTCATATAGGTTTGGAATAACATTAAAATGTGAGTAAATGACATAAAAAATACATTACAGGTAAATGCTTTATAAAATTGAGCACACATATTTTTCAGAAGGGTATCTTTGCAATATTGCACACAAATCTGATCTTTGGGACTGACTGTCCACAGTGTAATTTTATAAGTGATGAAATCTGATCCATTCACACAGTGTCCTCAATATCTTGGTTGCTATAGTAATCACTTCAGAGTCAGCCCTCTGCTAAGAGACTTGAGAGAGTAACATTCATTGTGGAAGTGCTCAGTAAAAACACTTTCCCACATGATTCAGAATAAACTCATTTTACTTGGAAACTGTACATATAGACCACATTAACACAGGACAGGTACAGGCTATATGGGGAGTTAACTTTAGGTATTTACTTCATCTTAAGATATTAATGTAGTCTATTATGTCAATTAAGCAAGGCCTTACAAAATTATGATGTGCAAAGAAAACCAGTTTGTTTTAGATTTTGATAGCCACTAGTGATATAAATACATTGAATTACATTAAATAAATAAAACAAAGTCTCTTAAAGCTAATTCAATTTTATGGAGATGATTCTAAATAGTTAACCCACTTACGCCATCTGCTGCTGCAAAATATACACTACTAGTGGATATACGTTTGCTTGTAATCATGGCCTAAAAATAAGCTAAATTCGTGTTTGATATAGTTTTTTTGTGTGGTTTTTAAGTCAATTTCCTATTTTATAATAATGCTGTGATGTTTTAGATGACATACAAAAATACATTAATTCATAAATTTTAATCAGGCACAAATTGGACAACCTCCCTGTTTCTCCATGTGTTCAAGGACCCCTCAAGATGTCCATGCTTGCCGAGCGTGAGTTTACAATTTGGGATGTACTTTAGGATTATTTTTTGGAACGTTTTAAAAGATTAGTTGCCGATTTTTGTAATATTCTATTAGAAGATTAATTTGATTGATGGTACATGGGTATATTAAAGTTATTATTGCATTCCTCCACGTTGTTTAGCATGTTTGCTAGCAGGCTAGCAATCATGGCTCTTTAATAAAAGGTGAATCACATAAGTTGTCATGTACCTACTGTACATTCAGCTTTATACTGCTTCGCATAAACACGATACACTTGTGACATTTCTAACGTAATATCTTCTTATACAAACGTAACATGAAAGTGGATGTGTTATTATTGCAGTGTAGAGTTTGTGACATTCTTCTTATCATGTTGATATTTCATCAGCTCGTCGTAAACAGAAGTGGTCCGTGGACCCCAGAAACAGCGCTTGGAGCAACGATGAGTCCAAATTTGGACAGAAAATGCTGGAACGCATGGGCTGGTCCAAAGGAAAGGTAACACTTTTAACATATAAAACAAAATGCCTCAAAATCCTGTAGTGAATATAAAGTTGAGCTCAAAATTAAAAGGCGGTGGAATACTGAAGAGAATTGTGGTCCAACTGACAGATGACACTTTAGATTGACAGCTGCCAACTCAACTTAAAAATGAAACATTCTGTTATGAATTAATGAAGAATGATGTTTTAAATACTGCCAAGAGAACGTTATCTAGCTGGCTGGCACAGATGAAGAGTTGATTGTAAGTTGTATAGATTACAGTAGTGTTTGTGAAAGTCTTAACAGTACCAAGCAAATTAGTGATACATAAATAAACATGTTTACATGTTTTATCTATCTGTCTGTCTGTCTATTTAAACACTTTTTGCTGATGGCCTCAGCCTCACACTTGAAATTTCAGAAATCAGTTTTCCTCTTGTTTCAATTGAAAGATTAAAATCTCCACTTCTTGCTTGTGTGGAAAGGTAATATTTCTTCTAATGATGTCATAATTTGTGTGAGATTGTGTTTTTTTTTTTTTTTTTTGTGGGGCAGGGTCTTGGCAAGAGTGAACAGGGGGCTACAGAACACATCAAGGTTAAAGTAAAGAATAACGGCCTGGGTCTGGGCACTACAACAAACCACGAGGTGAAGAATTGTTCCTGTGTTCTTGGCTTTAAGTTGACATGTTCTGTTTATTTTATTTGTAATTTTTATAATTATTAATTTTTAGGACAACTGGATTGCCCACCAGGATGATTTTAATCAGCTCCTTGCTGAGCTTAACAGCTGCCATGCACAGAACAACACTGATAGTAAGCAGAATTTTAAACATGGAGTGCAATGTGTGTGTACATATATATATTTGTGTAAAAGCACAATGTTTGTCATTGCAGCTGTGAAAATTATTTCCCCCTAATGTTCACTAGGTGGTGCTATTGTGATGTTAAAATAATGTCAAATGTGCTGTGATCATTGCCATCTGGTTTTCATTTCTCTTAAGCATTAAGTGTGCGTCAGTCTTCTGTTTAAAGCCTTATGTGTGATAACACTTATTATTTTTTTAATATACTTTCAGGCCCCACACAGGAACAGGGATTTAGTTTGGAAGAAAAGTCAAAGACATCCAAGAAAAGGGTCCACTACATGAAATTCACTAAGGGTGAGTCATTCAGTGTCACGGCTTCTTATATGTATTGGACAAGGATTTTAAAAATAAAAAAAGTTTTAGGAATATTAAAGGTCCCGTTTTTCACGCTTTTTTGAAGCTTTGATTGTGTTTGCAGTGTGCAATATAACACGTGCTCATGTTTCACGTGTAAAAAAAAAACACAGTATTTTTCACACAGTTCACCTATCTGTATACCGCTGTTTTCACTGTCATAAAAACGGGCTGATGACTTCCTTGTTTTATGAAGTCCCTTCTTCAGAAATACGTAACGAGCTGTGATTGGGCCAGCGGTACCTGTGTTGTGATTCGACACCAGCTTAGAGCAGGCTGACCTCCTGGAAACGTGATTGGGCTAGTTTTGGAGTAGTTTTGAGAAGCAAGTGGACAGGAGCATGTGCTGGAGATGTACTTACAATCACAGGAGTGTTTTTACTGACGAGATGCGCATGAAAATCACATTCGATTTTTTTGCACAGCCCTAACATCTAGTTAACAAAGCTAAACAGCGTTGCCCTTTGTGTAATAAGTTACAGAAACTGTTAAACACACCAACATAAATAATAAAATACACTTAACAACCATAAACAACGCCTTCTCCAGACAAAGAGGGAACTGCTCCATCTTTCAAGAATAATCTTGCGCGAATCCGGCATTAAACTGATTGAGACTGAGGAAGCTGTCCTCAGCAAAATGTGCTGCACATAGTTTTACATGTGGATTATAATTTCCAGGAACCGAGTTAAACATAAATTGTAACCATTAATCTCCAAGTACAGCGTCCCTGGGAAGCCCAAACAAAGATGATTGGACTCCGAGATGAAAATAACAGCGTTTCAACGACATGGTGACAAACACAAACGCAACTCTTCTCTGTCGGAGCGCAAGTCAAAAAACGGTTTTAGTGACGTCATTCCTGCAGGAACTAGAGGGATGTAGTCCAAACGGGTCATTTTTTGTAGGCGAATTCTGTTAAATAAAATATCTCGTTTGGCATTGAACTTTGAGTTTTAGAATTTTACAGATATTATTTATACTCTAACAACAACATTACACACTAAAGTTTAAAACATGGGATCACGAAGAACGGGACTTTTAATATAATTTTAAAGTGACCTTTTTTAGTTTTTAGAAATATTATTATAATTTTAAAGTGACTTTTTAAGTCACAATTTGTACCCATTAAAATATTTCAGAGCTTAGAAGTCGTATTTTTAAATTTAGGCTTTCTAATACATTTAGGATTTTCAAGGCAGTGGGATCCTTTTTTTTCACAGAAAAAAAGGCTGTTTTTGAGTGGGTGAATTGAAATCTGTATCTGGATTTTTGTTGTTTTTTGTTCATATATTTCAATGCTTGTTTTCTAAGTCTCCTGGGAAGCCCTCTACCGGCCGGGTTGAGAACCACGGCTGTAGGCTGTAGAATGAATAGTTTTCTCCTTACAATTTTATTTACAATAAACCAAAATAATAGTTATATAGTTTATAGTTAATAATAATATTATTTTTGGGCACATGCTAGATGATTGACCTTTTCACAAATAAATCACTTGAGTTTATCTCTATGTAGTCAGGTTTGTCTATTTAATTCTGGTGGTGAAAGGTTATTGTTTTTTTATATTATAAATAAACTACATGTTAATTTGAAAAACAGAAACAGAGTCAGTTTTTTTTTACTTTTTTTTTTTCAAATTTCCTTTATAAATGAAGCCGCCACCATCCCCCCCCCACACACACCACCCATCCATCACTTCCTGTGTTCAGTAGCTGAACTGTGTACGCTTTGGCTTCTGTAGTAAAAGCTCACGGGTCACCGCTGCAGTAGATCAGCAGGATCTAATTGTGCGGTCAGCTTAACCAGAAGGCTGTGCCGTCCCTAGTACGGAGCGTCACTTCATGATTCTCCAAGTTTTCTGACCATCATGTAGACAAACAATTAACCTGAGTTTGATCTGGCAGTTGAACGATCTCCCTGTATGTTTTGTCACGTACCGTTGACCTCTGCTGAATGGCTCACATCCTTCCCAGACTGGAAAGCATTGTGGCCTGATGTTTGTTGGTGGTCTTTATGAGTGGGAAATTTATTTGCCCTTCGGTTTTCCATTCTTGATGCTTTGACATTTGAATAAGTGGTATTTTTAGACATTGTCTCATATTCCATGATGGATGCTTATAAAAAAATGTCAGGAATGTTGGGGGAAAACTCGTTGTCTCTTATCACCTGAGAGGACACCGTAGCATAACGCTCCTAAGCCTGACTTCCTGTTTCCTGTGAGGAGCACAGGCCAGCACACTCGCTTCTCAAAATGGCCTCAATCAGCACCTGATGAGTCCCACAGATAACACAGCATCCAAAACAATGTTAATGTTGTTGTCTCTGTTGTCAAAGCCTTTGTTTAACTACGAGAAGGAAGAGCGTACTCTCAGTGGATGTGTCCCATGTCTCATGAGATGAACTGGACATCTCGCACACAACCTCATCACGACCCCCTGTGGTAATCGGGCCACCTCACTAACCTCATGTCCGTGACCTCAGCTCAACTCTGATTGGTTGTGTGGCTGCCCTTTGCCTCCATGAGTCCCATTTTGTGACTTCCTGGGGTGAAAAGGCATCACTCGAGCTCATTAGGAAGTTTTTTTCCTACTCTTGGTATGATAGACATCATACATTCTGAAAACGTAACTATTTAGAGATTAATGGTAAAAGGTAATGCAATGCAATTCCTCTGAAATCCTCTGATTATGATTTATACAATGACAAAAGAATTCTCGGAAGCAGACTCTGTTCTGTTAAGGTGTGATGTAATTTGATCATTATCAGTTTGTTCAAGGTTTATGTTGCTGCATCTGAGAGGGAATTAAGATGTCTTTGACAAACATAACACTGGTTGTTACGACTGCTAACAGATTTGTAGTGTGTTGTCATGGCAGTTGGCTTGTTGTTACCGCGTCAGGGTTCCCGTGGAGGCTTTGTTGAGTGGATCATCTTTTGCTGATATCGGTTGCTCTGTAACCCACCTTTTGTACGTTTCCTGAGTATGTCTCTACAAAGCTGTTGCCAGGTTAAGGCCTTTAATTGATTTAACAGATTAACTAGTTGTATCTAACACTCATTTTAAAGTAAATGTAAATACCTAAGTTAGTCTGGGAACCATTAAACTCTCTCTTATATACCAGTATACCATCATCATAATGTGCCTAGATGTTTGCTGCTTGCTTGAAATATAAAAATGTATGGGTCAGTATTTAAAAGATTTTAAAAGAAGCCTCTTGTGCTTACCAAGGCTGCATTAATTCAAGATATTATCAAATGCAATGTGGAATAATATATATTTTTTTGTAGTATAATTTAAAATATAATTTATTCCCGTGATGGCAAAGCTGAGTTTTCAAATGTCATTACAGTCACATGATCCTTCAGAAATCATTCTACTGTGCTGATTTGCTGCTTAAGAAACACTTCTTATCATTGTTGTAAATGGTTGTGCTGATTAATCTTTTTGTAGAAACCATGATACATTTTTTTTGGGATTCTGTAATGAATTTAAAATTCAAAAGAACAACATTTATTTGAAATGGAAATCTTTTGTAATGTTTTTAATGCATTTTGTCACTTGATCAAGTTAATGCATCCTTGTTCATAAGTTTTTATTTTTCAAAATAAAAAATAAATACTGTCCCCAAACTTTTCAGTTGTACTGTAAGAATATCTGTGCAAACTGTTACTGTCTTTATATAAAGTATGTATTTACTTGTTTATTTTAGAGTGGACCAGCAGTCATGTGTTCCCTTTATATAAACAAAAATTTTTTTATTATATATTAAATGTATTATATATAAACTTTTCATAATTTAGATGACTTTACTTTCATTCTAAAAACAGTAATACAGTGAGTAATTCAGTCAACTTTTGACCAATGATATCTTAAATGTAGTCTGTAGAGGTCTGTTGGTGTTGAATAGCCTCTTGGTGCTGATTATCTTTTGTCAGGAAAATTGGACATTTCTCCCAGTCTTATGAAGATGTTTTGGACTGGTCCTTTAGAATAGAAGCAAACAAACCCCTGCTCTAGACAGGATGCAGGTAGCCGTGAGGTTGCTAGTTTTAAAGATTGATGGCTTTCAGAACAGGAGAAAGGCACCGGCGTCTCCAGCGCCCATCTCAGACATGAGCAGCGTAAACCAGTAACCCAGATTTAATTGGCTGCCCATTTATCAACTGATCCAGTATTTCTTGATGTGAGTTGAACTGCAAGCACTTCATCATCTGAGTGTGTCAAGCTGTTACACAGATGAACGGAACAATTTTGGGCCCCCTTCATTAATAATTGACATGATTTCTTTTGATAAACAAACCAGTGCATATAATATTTCCATCATTACTATTTCCTGTTCAGCCAGTTAAAAGAACACCCCCCTCATATTTTGTCACCTTTACTTCTCGTTCCAGAAAATTCTTTTTCCTTGTTTATTTAATTGCAACTGAAAGGCTTAGAACTTATCCAGGTGTCTTTTGAGGCAGTCAATTAGTATTTCGCTTGTCAGATTAGCAAGTCGATCCGAAAAAGCCTCTGTGATTACTAATCCGGTTTGACCGGAGTTATGCCACATTCGTTGACACCTCAACGGTGACCTTGCTTCTAGGGCACTATGAAATGATTTAATAATAAAAATAATGATTTAATAATAATTTTAAATGTTTTTTTCATATTCAGTTTAATGTTTTTCAGAAATTCCTTTTTTTTTCTGTCTTAATTTTCTGGATTAATTTTTTTTTTTTTTATTTCAATGTTGCTAGACTATTTTAATGGTTAAAGTTTATTAATCAAAAAAAGCATAGTCTTTTATTGTTTTTGTCTAAATTAACGTGTTTTCCATAAATTTAGCAAAAATTTAATTTAAAGTATTTAAAAAAAGTGTTTTTTTTTATTACAAATACTGTGTGTTTAAAATTTTCTGTTGAATACATTTTGGTAAATTGAAAATGTTTTAATAATAGTTGTATTATTGTTAGTAGTAATATTAATACATTAATATATTTTTGTCAGACTCAAAGTTAAACGGAACTTTAATTTTGACGGGTTGCTGTGAAGACCTTTTGTTTCTGTTTGTAAATCATATGACAAGAGTTTTTCTCACAAGAAGCGGTTAATTGCTCATGCAGTGACTCTCAGAGCAGTTCTAGAGATTATTTTCATTTGTTCATGTACTCCTATATTGAGACGGAAGAGTCTGAAAACGGCGAGCATCAAACGCATTTCAGTATATGTGTATTAGGGCTGCACGATTCTGGATAAATTGAGAATCAATTTTTTTGCTCTCTAATCACGATTCTCCTATGATTCTGAACTAAATAAAATAATTTGTTACAAAATGTCATTGCTGCAGTCTATTTAAAAGTGTCGAATTAATCTGAATGAATTATTAAACATTTTAATAAACACTACCAGTCCAAAAGTCTTTGAACGGTAAGATTTTAAGTGAAATTTATTTCTGTGGTCAAAGTTGAATTTTCAGCATCATTACTCCAGTCTTCAGTGTCACATGATCCTTCAGAAATCATTCTGATATGCTGCTCAAGGAACACTTTTTTTTAATCTGTTTTCAATATAATAATATAATGTTTTTTTGAACAGCAAATCAGAATATTAAAGTAATTTCTGAAGGATCATGTCACACTGAAGACTGGAGTAATGATGTTGAAAATTCAGTTGTGCACCACAGGAATAAGTTGCACTTTAAAAATACATTCAAGTAGAAAGCAGTTATTTTAAATTGTACAAATATTTCTAAATTTTACTGTCTTTGCTGTACTTTTGATCAAATAAATGCAGGTTCGGTGAGCAGAAGAGACTTCTTTAAAAACAGTACACATCTTATGGTTCAAAACTTTTGACTGGTAGTGTATATATATTTAAAACCCCAGTTTTTATATTAGAATGATGAAAAAGTTGACTCTCATAAACCTACTTCCCTTGTTTCATTACTGGATGAATCAGCGTTTTTGAAATGAAAATTCATTCATTGACAAATACATTAAGACACTTGTCGCCACCTAGTGGTGAAACAATGCAATCGACACAAACGTTATTTGAAGCTCAGCACTTTCAAAAGGGGATTTGCTTTATTTTGATCGCTGCCAGATATATATCAATGTTTTTATCTGAACTATAAACTTTATCCCAGTATTTCTTTGATAATATAAATGACTGTAAGACAGAAATAATATTGTGTAGTTGAAAAGACAGTTTGTGAAGATGTTTTTTTTTTTAGCCAAACATGCTAGCTGACAAAGGTTTCATTTATGTTTACTGACCTACTTTTGATTTATTCAGGCAAAAATGTCAAATTCTGTGACATTCCGCATTCTACATAAATTCCGTTTTTATGACTTCATTCCATCCATGAGGACTAGTCCGGTCAAGCTCCAAAATGATAAAAAAAAGTGTCCATACAACCTTTGAAGAATTCAGAAGTGATGTGAACCGATTTAAAGTCGTCGTTATTCAAGTCGTTATTCACAGAAAATAAATGCCTGATTCACAATGAATTATTTTTAAGCAGAATTGGTTGATTTAGTTCACAAAAATAACCTAAATGATTCATGAATTGGGAAGATGTAGTTTTTGCCTTCACCTTACTGATTGAGTGATTAATCATGAATCAGACTGATCCAGTTCTTGAGTTCAGCTCACTGATTCAATAATTCATTTACCGTGATTAACAGCTTACTGGATGGGAAGGTTTTCAGTGACTTTAATTTCAGGTTGTTCTCACAAAGCTGTCATTTGACGTTTGAATATCTAGAATATATAACACGAGTCATAAGATGCTTCTATGGTTCTTTTGCCTTTTTGAAGCTTGAAATCTTTAGTCCCCATTCCTTTCAGCTATATGGGGGAAAAAGGTGATCAGTACATGATTCAATGTAATCCTCTGAAGGTTTCCAGTGGCATTTGTTGTTACACCCAAAACTAACCCTTTGTAAGTTGATAGATCTCTTTTCCAAAAGTAAAAAGGTCATTTTTGGGCTCCACTTGTTGTCCACTGTGATCAGTGGAAAGCTTGTTCGGGCCTGGCCTTTTGTTTGGGCTGCTTACAGGATACCTTGGTTACTTGAAGGCAAGGTCTCCCCTTTGAAAGCCACGCTGAAAAAGACCCTAGAGCAATAAATAAGTGAGTGTTATCAGGAGCTGCTTGGAGGAAGAGGATGCAGCTGTACGAACAGGACTCGCGGCTGAGACGGGCGCCCAGGCACTGCTGGAGCCTTTGAGCTGCTGGAAAACGGGAGGTGTGAGGTGGGGCCGTCCCTGAACCGTTTGTTTTTCCTCAGCCGTTTCATCCCCTGCGACCTCTCTTACCTCTAAACCTTTCCTCTCGGCAGGAGTTCAAAACTGTCCAGTGACCCTTAGCCATTTAAATCAATAGTTTAAATCAAAGTTGAACACCACTAGAAAAATATCCATCTGTCAATCGGTTGCGACCGGAAATGTTTCCTTTTCATCTCTCCAGATGTTTGTGAAATGCATAATAAACGGTTCTCTTTTTAAATCGAAAAAGGAACTATCACTAACATCTTTTTAAATCTGTATTTGGTAGCGCACGGGTTTGGCAGAAGAATCTGCAGGTTGAACAGAACCCTGCTGCCCTTGCGTTGAAGCAGAGCTCGAAATGTTTACACAAATGTTCTATTGTGTGGAATAATGTCAAAGATCTATAAAAAGTCTCCTTGTTTTTAACCTTTTCTCACAGGAAAAGACCTGTCCAGTCGCAGCGAAACAGACCTAGCTTGTATTTTTGGGAAGCGATCGAAACGAGAGACAAGAGACCGAGATGAGGTAAGCAGTGCAAGTTGACCACAACATCCATCTTTTTTCAAAATTTGCTTCAATAATATTCCAGGTTAATATAATAATGTTGATTACCAAAATAAAATAAAAAAATCAGTTTGTCCCTCTTCTTGGTAAAGATGAGGTCATGTTTACTGTTGTTAGTGAATTTCTTTGTGTGCAAAATCCAATAATTTTAAGAGAAATCCACTAAGTCCTTTGAATTTTGCATGAAGGCGAACTATTTCTCCATTTGGAATTCACAATTTTCACAGATTTGCCAAGTTAACCAACAAAATCCCAACAAAAACCTTTACTTCTGAGTGATCTCTCGCCAAAATTGTTAAAACCATCGACCAGTTATTGTACATTTTTGTTGTAACCAACATACTCAAGACACAAATGCTGTTT
The DNA here is from genome assembly GCF_003368295.1 of Carassius auratus. Lineage (NCBI taxonomy): Eukaryota > Metazoa > Chordata > Actinopteri > Cypriniformes > Cyprinidae > Carassius > Carassius auratus. The sequence goes on along the minus strand of NC_039287.1, from coordinate 12,456,293 downwards.
TACCCTTAATATTACTTTAAGATCCAAAACGAGCCTTTCCTCAATGTTGAGCTGACATTTAAAATGTGTTATCTAAATCTTGAGTGTAATATTGAGATATAGCAAAGCTATTGCAGCAGATTGCATGTCATCTTACGCTCCATCCCACATGTAAAGCCCACTGACCTCTGCTTTCACGTGACCCGCTTGCAGCAAGTTTCAGGCTGATAATGATCGTGTCATAGCGTGCAGTCTGACTCCACACACAAGTCACTGTAGGCAGGGATCCCGCTTAAATCCCCTTAAAGGATTTGCACCCTCTCTCTACTCTTTCACCCCTAGTTCTGTCAGGATCCTCTGTGGTCAAATCAGGAAGAGTATTTCTGATGATGTGCTAGTGGGCACGATCAAACTGCATTTCCCCGTCATCTCCCAGGTACAGGGGGCAGTGATAGAAGTAAAAACCGAATTACTGATGATCCCTTCAAACCCTGGAAACTTGGTCTGGAGAAGTTGGTTTGAAGGGATTATTTAGTGGAGTTTGGGCTTACACTGCTAGTTTGGATTCAGTTTGAAGGTGGTTCCCCCGGCCCATGTTGCAACTGTATTTCCTTTGCAAGTCCACCTTGAATTTGACATTGTAATTTATGTCCACACCTATTTATTTTGCAAATCTTTTCCTTATTTTTTTTTTCTTTTTGTTGAGATGTAAATAGTATACTGCGGTTTTGTAGTTTAGTTCTTAGTGAGATTTGTCATTCCGAGGCAAGGCAGCAGAAAGAATAGTTTTAGGTAAGCTTAGGTTTTAAGCTTTGGCTCGTGAATGAAATGCCACATCAGAGCAGCTTTGCTGTTGTCATGACACTCTGCATGTGCCTCGCTTCTTGGCTGCTGTGCAAAGACGGTGTTGTTATAAGTTGATTCTCATACAGCATAGAAAAAACTGCCTATTTTGGTATTTTCATATATCTACCACAACAGAGTGTGCGAATAAATGAAATAAGACCAGTTGATGTGTCCATTGTCAATACAAATATTCTTACTATGTCTATAGGGGATTTTCAGCAAGAATTTAATGTCAAATGTCTTTACAAAAAGTCAAAATAGATGGTAAGACTAAATGGTTTGAATACTTTCCATACAGTCATCAGTTCTAGGCTATTTGTTTTTGGAAAATTGTGGATTACGATAAGAAAAACAGTTCTGCCTGGCAGGAAGTTGAAATCAATTCATTCTTCAGCGTCTAACTAATCAAGCAGGTAATTGCCGACGTTATTAATGTTTGTTTAGTTTTTAGTGTTTAGTTGCTAAGTGCCAGTGTGTATGGAATTACCAAACGTTGAGCTGAGCAATTTTGCAACATGCTTCTGGGATTTTCTAACTGAATAGATGAAAGGGGTTTGGCTGGACTAAACAGCATTTTTTTTTTCAAGATTTTTTTTTTCGTCCAGTAATATATTGGTCAAAGTAAAAAAAAAAAAAAAAAATTGAACTTTCTATTCATTAAAAAGAATCCTTTATAAAAACACAAACGCATTCATATTAGCATTTGTAATATGAAGAAATGTTTCCTGGAGTAATGCTGCTGAAAAATCAGCTTTCCCATCACAGAAATAAATTATTTTAAAATGGATTCAGATAGAATTTTAAATTGCAATATTTCACAATATTATTGTTTTTACATGCAGCCTTGGTGAGCAGAAGAGACTTCTCTCGAAAACATAAAAAAAGTTCTGTTTTCAAATGTAAATTTTCTTTTCTTTTAAAGATTATTAAATTAGTTGATTTCAGATTTTGTTTATGCTATTAAGTAGTATTTTGTTTATATTGCTCACTGTCCACCCTCGTTAAAACCCATATGAATTAACATTCTGTACGTTAAGACAGTCGCAGTGTGTGTCTACATATGGTGTCCATGTATCATCCAGTTTGTCACACAAATCCAAGTTTAATTTTCTTAACCTTGTTTGACAGTGGTTTGTGGTGTTTGTGACAGCAGTTCCATGCAGCCCCCGGCAGAACCACCTCTTTACTGAGAAAGCGACACAATAGCAGCGCCTCATGCTTCGCCTGAATTTGGAAGTGCCGGCACTGTGCTATATATATTTTTTTTCTTCAGCTAATCGTTTTGTTGCAGTTTGTTATTGTCTTGCTCTGGAGGGACTTCATTGACCGGATTGAAAACCAATCTGAACAGGCTCACAATGGTGTCCCAGGAGGCCGTGTGGCAAAGGGCTGGTGGCGAACCCTGTAAACGAGGGGCAGTTAGGCCTGCATAGGAAGCCAATGAGGGGGCGTTGTTTATGTGTGCATTGTGTGCTTGTGTGGTGATACGGCCAGTGGAAGATTTTTTTACGGCAGTGTATACTGTAGATGCATCCTGGGTTCACAATGAGGCAACATGACGAACTGATGCTTTAAACACTTTAGTCTGTGCAAGGAAGGCAATTATATACTTGTTCCATAGAGTTTTTTTGACCAAGCTTGTGTCATCAGTGTCACTCTCAGGTTTTTAGTGCATTGCTCAGTTAGCGTTCATATAAAGAGTCGATCTGACTGCTGCTGTGTCTTGGCCGCCCTCGCTCCCACCTCTTGCACCAGGGGTTTTCCTCCTTTCTCTCAGAGCTTCCTGCCAGTCCCTTATCTCTTGTCACAGTGTTCTCTGACACACATGCATGCACATGGGAGGCTGCTCCAAGTTGCTCATTATTTTTGATTTAAGAAGCTGTTATGGATCTGTGTTTGTATTTTTCTGGTGCAGTAGTATTTATTTGTTTTTTTTCCATGTGACGCATTATGACGAAAAAGTCACATCTCTGAGGAAGTTCAACAAAAATGGAAAGCGACCCAATTGCTTTTCCATCTTTAAAAACCAGTTGGAGCCTTTTCGCTTGCATAAACAGATGCTGAGTGTGAAATATTGTGATGGACAATAGTGGAACACAATGCTTCTCAACCTTTTTTACTTGAGGCCCCTTATTTTTAAGGGCAAATTTTTATTTTTAGGGCCCCATAAGATATTTGTTGTGCTTCTGTTGTAATATCAAAGCTGCTCAATTAAAATTTTTATTTTCTTTTTTTCATTTGATCTTTATAGTTTGTTTATTTTTCTTATTTAGCAATTTCACAGCAACCTCTAACCTCTAGGGAAGATCTCTTCGACAGAGAGAGTGATGTTCACGTCTAGCGTTTATGGCATTATGATGTTTATTTGAGTCTTTTCCCAGTTGTCGGCTTTACTCGATCACTTTTTTTTTTTTTGTCTTTAGCTTTCAGTATTTATTCCTGATGTCTCTTATTATTTTGTTCCCTCCCTGTCTCTTTCTCTCCTGTTGGCTCGTTCTCTTCTCGGGGGCCTTAGTTAGGCTGTAGGCTAGTGTGTACGGACTCATGAGGAGTGGGTGTGATTTATCTCCCTCGGCCCCTCTGTAGCCCCCTCCACTCCGGCAGGCCCAGAGGAAAGAGGCGAGTTTGCTTGAACGTGGCTCGGTTTGCGAGGCCCCAGCATTAGCTGAAATAAACCCTCCTGCTGCTGGTGAAAAATGTCTTGTGATTGGCTAATTAATCAGTCAAAAGGGGAGCGTCGCGGACTGTGACTTGAGGGACCCGAGCGGGCGACCGCTGAGGGCCCGCTGATAAATGGACTCCCTCCTGCTTCATACATCAGTGAAACTTAGTCATTTTTTACCTCTGTTCTTTGCGTCAATGGTGGATCGCTAAGGCCTACACTTATATATTTCGCGTGAAACTCCATCTGTGTGTGTGGAATGCGTTTCAGACAATCGTCTGATTTGGTCTTTGCTTTAAATTGCTTAATAAATGTCTATTCAGCATAATATCCACATAAAAGTTGTAGTTTTGATATTGTTATGTTCCACATTTTTCAGTTTAAATCCACAAGCAATAGTCTTTCAGATTGACATTCACAATGATTCATTTGATATTTGGTTTGATTTGATAAAAGTTAGTTTTGTATCATTTTGGCCATTTTTTGTAGGGATTTTTTTGTGGCTTTTCCATTTATTGTAGGCTAAAAAAGATCCATTGCTACCTGTTGATGGAAGTCCCTTTTTTTTATAGTTCAATACAGCAACAGTGCATTGATCTAAATTGATAGTAAAGACATTTATGGTTTATATAACATAGAAATGTAATACTAAATAATAAAAAGATTTCTCTTTCTGTTCTTCTGGAAAAAAAATGCATCACCGTTTCCACAAAAATACTTACAGCACAACTGTTTTCAACATAGATAATAAGAAATGTTTCTTGAGCACGAAACCGTATATCAGAATGAAGAATTCACACTGAAGACTGGAGTGATGATGCTGAAAATTTAGCATTGGGGTAAAATATATTAAAATGGAAATATAATTGTAATAATATAGCTTATTTTTAATAATAATAAAAAAAACTTACAGAATCTTGCAATTGTTTTATTTTTTTTAGTTGTACAGTACTTGAATATTTAAACATTTTTAAAGTGGGGATTCATCTGATGTATACACTATTATTACCGCTATTATTATTATTGTTATTATATAAATTACAACAAATTGTTTAGTAACCTTTTTCAGCATAGAAAAATAGTCTGAATACATTTAATTGCACTCTTACTTACATAATGTAAATATACTATGTAACTACCCACATAAACAGCCTATATATTGTTTTTTTATTACAAACGTAAAGAAACTGGATTTCTTTTCTTAAGCTAAGTGCTGAGAGCGTTTGGGTCTGGGGTTGTCGCCATGGTTCCAGTCAGGCAGTCAGGCATCTCCTCTCGCTGTGTTTCCAGGGGTTGGCGTGACCCCCTGTGGCCTCTCCCACTCCCACGCCAGCTCCAGCACAAAGCCGTCAGACTGGAGGGTGGTACCTGTAGCTCTTCTGTATCAGCCCACGCCCGTCCTCATGAAGGATCGCTGGCCAGTTGACTCGCACATTCCCCCGATGCCGCCACCTCACCAAATGAGGAGAAGAGGTTGCACCATTTGGCAGATGAAGCGGTGAAGGGGCGAGAGGCAGCGATGTCATTGGTCTCATGGGAGTCGGCTGGTGGGCGGAGCTGAACACCGAAATGCTGCTGAGGATGCAAGTATACCAGCGGGCTGATGGAGCTCCCATAACTAAACATTTCATATATGACTCAAATTTCTAATATTAGATATTATCGAAGGATAATAATAAAACTAAAGATTTGTCAACAACATTTAATTTCTCAATTTGAGCAAATTAGGCTTTTTAAACTGTGTATAATTATTTATATATATATATATATATATATATATATATATATATATATATATATATATATATAAAAGTCTCTTATGCTCATAATGGCTGCATTTATTTGATTAGAAGATACAGAGAAAAAAAATACTGTAAAATATTATTGCGATTTAAAAAAGATACTATTTATTACTCCAGTCTTCAGTATCATGATTCTTCAGAAATCATTCAAATATGCTGATTTGCTGCTCAAGAAACATTTCTTAATTTCTTAACATTTCATTAATGTAAAAAATTTTGTTTACTATTTTAGACTTTCTTTTTTTATAGGATTCTTTGAACAAAGTTCATGAGAACAGCACTTACTTGAAATTAAAGTCTATTGTGTCTTTTCTGTCACTTTTGATCAATTAAATGCATACTTGCTAAATAAAAGTATTGATGTCTTTTTAGAAATGCTAACGTATGGTTTAGAGTTTAGCATTGTGTTTTGGTGCTTCATTGGACCCTGCAAGTTCAAATCTGGGTTGCAACATCTCCAGATTTTATAGATTTTATCCCTTTAATTTCCTGTACTCTCCTTTCCTCTCATTAAAAAGTGACAAAACGCTAATAATAAAAATCTGAAAAAACGTTAAACATAAAAACAGAACCTTTAGGACCAGACAGCAGTGCACACTGGTGCGATGTAACCAAGTGCTCCAGCATGTTATGCAGTAACTGCCGCCTCTGCGATGGTGTTCAAAGACATGTTTGTTTTTGAGTGCGAGATCCCTAATATGTTCTCGGATAACATCTAATTGCCTCAAACAAAAGCGCGGCCTCCCTTATGCTGTTGACAGGGCTACAGAGTAATGAAGAAACGGACTGAAATGACTGCTTGCTACATACCCTCCGGCAACTGGCTTCACGCCCATGCCAGCTCTGACACGTACAAATTTGTGTGAAAATAAAAACGGCATTAACTAAAAACGGTAACTGAAATGGCCAACTTCTGCAGTCATTGTTGGCCCAGGCAGGACTGCCCTGGCATGGTGATTACAGTATGAATAGAGGAAGCTAACCGCCTGACGCTCCTGAGAGCCACCACCTCTGCTGTTTTCTTGGGCCTCGACTTGCATTTAATCACCGCCAGTTTAATCTAATAAATCACCGCAGGGCAGAGAATAAATGGTGTGTCCTCCATCTTGGGGCTGACACATCAGCTCCTTGGAGGGCACGGAAAGGCAAGCACTTTACAATGTAAAGTAAGCAGAGTTTAGTGATGATGCCCTATGCAGCGTGTTGTTGCCATTTGTTACTCATGATAAGTAATGAAGTCTCAGGTTGGTGGAGAGGTCTGCATCACGCCGGCTTACTGTTTGCATTAGGTGTAGGTCTTTGTTATTCAAATACCTCTTCATTACTTACACCTTCATTTGTCCGGTTTTATTCATTCTTTTTGTCTTTATGGTTAATTATTTTAATGATTGACATTGAAAATCGAATTGTTTTTGTAATTATTATAAATAAATATGAATTTAATAATTTATTATTATATATAATATACACTAGAGAAATTCTTTGAAGTTGCATGGTGTATGCTAAATTGATATAATAATAATAATAATAATAATAATAATAATAAAAATGCAATGCTTGAATGCATCAATTTTATTTTTTTTTTATTTTTTTTATTGCATCTGTTCTAACATGTTGTCTAAAGTTTTGTGTACATTATTTAGATATTGTCTTCCTTGGTAAGAAGAGCATTATGCTTGATGTAGATTTAAAGAAACCTGTCTCAAAGGATGGCTTGTAATTGGACTATTTGCTTTGTTCCACTTCATTACTTGCGTTCACGTAATGTATTATATCATGATGCATGTTCAAATGCTCATTAAAGCATGCAAAGCACTGTATTGCGTGGGTGCCACCAGTTTTGCTGTCCGCCCATGTGAATGGTATGAAGGATGGCGCGACGGGTCCTTTCTCCTCATCAGGGAGGGACACCTGGGTAATCTGGGTCCCGATCCATAAGCCCAGGCCACCACCAAATTTATAATAGTGGCAGGACAATGAGAACACACTCGCACACTCAGCCCTCTTCCCAATATCATCTCAATATTATCCTTCGGCCTGTGAGTGTAATGGGCCAGGATCTATTTTGTTTAGAAGGTATTTTAACTTGGAACCCTCAAAGGAGTAAATTATCTTCAATGCTTCCATCTTCAGAAATTGAGGGATAAGAAGAGAAAAACACAGTGTTGATGTTTTAAAGAAGTTTAGTTTTTTTTGTTTTTTTTTCACAAATGAAGATTGATCATTTAATTCCGACTTTTTACCTTGCCCTTATCCATAGTTGATGCCCAACGAAGATCTAAATCAGTTCTTCATTCAGCCAGGCACCATTATGTATGTTTTTAAGAGTTTTTTAATCATTTAAAAAATTATCCAGGTTAGCAAAACGGGATCATAATTGCAGAAATATGACAGATTTTTATGTCCTGTGACCAAAGCACATACAGTGCTTTTCTTAAATATTTTCTTAAATATTTAAGTATTTTTTTTATTAATTTCTTTTTTTACATTTATGTATTTAATATTGTAAGTTATAATTTTTAACTACTATTTAATAATGATAGCACACTACTAACAAATTGTTTGTACTGCATGCTCACTCTATTAATATATTAATGCATGCTCACTCTATTAATATATAAATATATATATATATATATATATATATATATATATATATATATATATATATATATATATATATATATATATATATATTAATTTTTTATTCATTTAAATACTATACAGATTAGCAAAACGGGATCATAAATATGACAGATTTTTAAGTCTGGTTGCAAGGTAAAATCAAAGCAAGAGAGATCAAAGGACATGTTAACACAAAAACACAAGCACACACACACACACACACACATATATATATTTCCTTCAAGCAATATTATAATGTCTTTTTAAACATATCACACTACTAACAAATTGTTGCCTATACAATGCTTGTACTGCATTTACACATTTATTTTTGATGGCTTAACATTCTCAGCTGGGATTATTGTAAAAGTATTGTGAAAAATCAGTACTAGAAATAATCCTAACTTTATTTATAGCACAGTGTTTTTGTACCATATTGTGGTCTTTAATCCCTGGACACCAGAAGTTCTCATTGCTGACGCAGCATTTGCAGTGCTAAACTAGCGTAGTCAGAGCGCCGTGTCTCTGTGCAGGAAGGAATATTACTTTTGTATTATAAATTAGGGACTCTCTGACATAGCACAGAGTTGGACAAATTAGTTGCAGTTTTCAGCAGCAAATTCAAGAATGTTGTCACGATTTGGGTTTTTTTTTGGTTCGTGAACACATTTCGACAAGGTTTTTTTTTCACCGTTCCTGGCTGCTTCGGACTGTCTGCTGCAATGTGTTGGCGTCAGCGGCAATGTCTTGTTCTTCGGCTTCCTCATCACACAGACTTTTGAATGTCCCGACACCCCCCTCCAAGTCCAGCCCCACTGCCGCGCCGCCCCCACCCCTCCAGCCGCCCATGCCTGGGGAGAGCGGAGCAGGAAAGAGCCCATAGCTCCTGCTGCAAGGGCCTTATCTGAACACTGCACACAGTTCAGGGAACGCATCCTTTTCCTGGGGCCTCCCATCTGCCAGGAGCAGAGAAAGAACGGAGGGAATGTGGAGGCAGAAGAAGCCAGAGAGCGTTTGAGAACATTCAGGGGCCATTTTTGTTGTGTTTACACCCTCATTAGGACATCCAAGCACAGTCATGAAACCTGGACCTGCGTTATCTCCGTGTCAGCCTTCCTGCTGGCTTGTTTGTTTGTGTGCGCGTGCACGTATGTGCTTGCATGTGTGTGGTATAACCCAATCCCTGCTCAGCACTGTTGAGGGAATGCTTCCAACAGCACTTCTCTCGGCACATTAGAGAGATAAGCCTAATGGAGGTCCCCAGGCAGTGAGACATCGCACCACACACACACACACACACACACTATCACCACCTCTCCGATGAAGAGGATTTCCCACTCGCTCCATCTCTCTTCCTCCTCGTTCTTTCTCTCCAGAGAGTAATTTCACAGTGTGCTCCAAAATGCCCCCCAGTTGTTTCTCTAAGTCCCTGCTCTAAGTCAGACGCATCTTCTCTGAAGACAGCCCCCCCGTCCCAAAAACCAGAAATATAGATTTCCTTTTATTTGGAGGGAAAAGTGAGACTTCTGTTTTAATGAGTTTACATCTGCAGTTCTCCAGTCTCCCTCTGGGCGACTTCCAACGTTTGAGGGACCTGTGGCAGCCGCTTGTAGTCACGATGACCATCTAGTACTAGTACTAAAGCACATCTGAATTTTTCAAGACCTGAAAATGACCACTGGACCAGGGTTGGGAACCACTGATCTAGAATAGTGGTTCTCAAAGAGATCACCCAAAAACTGCTCCGGGTGTGTGTGTGTGCGTGTGTGTGTGCACTTTGGATGGGTTAAATGCAGAGCACGAATTCTGAGTATGGGTCACCATACTTGGCTGAATGTCACGTCACTTTTAAAAAAGGTACAAAGACGTCCCTTTGACCGTATTGCCCCAGTGACAAGCTATCTTTCTTCAAAAGCTGCCCAGATCCATTATACTGTTACACGTGTTTTCCTTCTCAGCTGTATCTTTTACTTAAGACCTACTGTGTTTAAAAGGATAGTTGAGAAGATGGTCATTTTGATACACACAAATGTGTTTTCAACCTTTTAAGGACTATAAAGTGGCAAAAATAACTTCAATACTCGCAGAGGAGACTGTGTGCTCATATAAAGAGTTCTCTTTTGCTGCTGATTACATTTCAATGGCTTAAAATCAATTGTTTTTAAACCACAATGCTTAAAAATTCATGCCAGTGATAAGTTTTGGTGATCGCGTAGCACATCAATGTCATGTGTTGTGTATCCAGTATAGAGAATTCAAAATCTCTACTGATTGTCATTTCTAGCAGTTAATTGTGTCTAGCGGTGCACACCCTTACTACTAGTAATAATATTGTTTTATATTATTACTAGTAGTTAGGGTTTAAGGTGGTTAATATTATTACTTTTTCGCTACTTATATGTAGAATGCTTTTAACCTCTTTAGCATTGCAAGTCTTTGTATGTATTTTGCTGTTGCTTGGCTGTACAAAAGCTTTGCAATCTGTTTTTTTTTTTTTTTTTTTTTTTTTTTTTTGGTCCAGTCCCTCCATACATCTTTTGAAAAATGCCGTTTTCACCGGCGTCTCTGGCGTAATGTAGAGCACCGGCGTGGTTTAGCGCTGACTTCAGAGCGGGTATTCTTCACTGCAAATCATTATGCATTGAGGAGGCCATTAGCAAAATGAAGACGAATGGGAGAGAGAGTCAACTTGATAAAGTATCGGAGGACGACGGTTTAATCTAAAGTGTTCCTCTGTGGTCTTTCAACATAGTCACTGTGTCTTGCCTGTTATGATTAAGCTGTATGTTATGCTATAAAGTTTGTTCTTTCTCTTAATTCTTATAATCACTGTCTTAGTTTGGCCAGTGCAAGCACCGTCTCTCACTCATCAGGCAAGTTTTTCAGGAATCAGTTGTTTAATCCAACCATTTACACAGTGACTTGTACATACGCCCCCTTTTGAATCCATTTCCTCTTTATATATACATAGTGCTGAATATTTGCAACACTGTGTAAAAATATATAAAGATAAGAACAGAATCAGATTCGTGACCGATTGAGAACAATAAATGTTTTCACTTAAGACATTTTTTGGTTATACTTTTTTAACTAAGTGTTTTGTAAATGTTTTTTTAGCCGATAGTTCAGATGAAGTTCAGTGATGTCATTAGATACCTGGTACAAGTCTCAGCATGACTGGAAGTTGATTGACACTTGTTTAAGCATTTAATGACACACACATGAGGGGTGTGTACGTCGAAGTTCTTCAAATTAATTGAGGGGTTGTCCTATTGATTCCTAACAGACAGTTCGCTCTTTCACTACTGGATATTCTGCTTGCATGTTGAGTTTTTGGTCTTATTTTTATATTAAAGCTATTATTATTGTTATTATAATACAGATAAAAAATACTTAATTTAACTGTAGTGAAACTATAATGATGATAGCTCATAATTTTCCAAGTGTATGATATAGCTTTCATTCTTCAGGTCAACCATATATTCATGCAAAAAGAAAATCCGTTTGAATAATGAAAGCAATAACTTTGCCATAGTATCCTTTCAGATATTAAAGTTGACTGCCACAGTCATTGCATGCTTTACATATTCTGCCCCGCCCCGCCCCACCCCGCCCTGCCCCACCCCCGGAAAAAAACTCAGGCTCAGGATTTTTTTGCTTTAACCCCTTTAATAATAAAAGCATTAATATAATGAGATATAATAACTATTTTGTTGTATTATACAGTTTACATATATACGGTGTTGTCACTTGATGTGTATATATTATTCTTGTAGTACTGTAAAATTTTTATTTTAATATAAAATTGATTTATTAGAGAAAAATACTGTATAATCACTTGATGAAAATAGTAATTATTATACCGTAACACATATTATTGTAAATTGGCATAATTATATAATTTATAATTATTTTATTAAATTATTTTTATGATAAAACATTTAATATACTTTAACAACAACCATCATCATCTTTTTTTATACATTTTTATAATATACTTTAATTATATGGTAATACTAATAATGCAATTATATATTACTATATATACTGTTTTGTTTGTTTTATTTGTATTGTTTTTTTGGTCTATATCTTTCATTTAGGGAAGCAGTGGACCTGACTCTCAGGAAGAGAGAGAAGAGGACAAAGACACAGGAACTAATCTGAACCCAGAGACACAATCAAACACGGTGACCAGCACACTGACCATGCAAGAGTACTTCGCCCAGCGGATGGCCCAGATCAAGAAGACTCAGACAGGACGAGACCCAGCCGCGTCTTCATCTGAGGTCAGCAGCAATGCACCTTCTCCACTGGCTACGCCTGCCTCCATGGAGGACTCCCCCAACACCAGCGATATAGAACAGTCCAAAAATAAGAAAAAGAAGAAAAAAGACAGGGAGAGTGAAAGAGATAGCGTAGAGGAAGATGCACTGACCTCAGTAACAGGAGAGTGTGTTGAAGAGCCAAATTGCTCACAGAAAAAGAAGAAAAAGAAGAAGAGGAAACGTGAGGATGGGACTGAAGTGGGCAGCGCTCCTACAGTAATGGATGGCACCACTGAAGAAGACGCTCCCACCACAGGAAAGAGGAAGAAGGAGAAAAAAACATCTCCAGAGGTTCATGCAGATGAACTGAAAACAATAGAGACCGGGAATATGGACCATAAAGTTTCAGATAAAAAGAAAAAGAAGAAAAAGAGAGAACGGGATGAAGAGGAAGGAGCAACTGAGGAAGTGGTGCCCAAAAAGAACAAGAAAAAACAGAAGAAATGATTTCTTACAATTAACTGCTCTCTGAACGCTTGACTTTCTGATACCATCATGTTTTTGATCACCAAAATGAATGACAATGAAGCTGATGAATTTACATTTATGATAGTTTATTTCTACAAATTTAAACTAAATGACAAAACATTAAAAAACAACAACAACAAACTGAATGTGCAGTTGTGGTTTTATGTTTTTGTTTTTCTTTGTTGTCATGGTTTCCTGGAAATAAAATTTTTAGATGCATGCCTCAATATGGGCCATATAGTTATACATATATAAGTGTGTGGGGGGGTGTGTGTGTGTGTGTGTGTGTGTGTATAACATTTTTACAAAATATCTAATATATAGAGAGATAATGGTGTTGTGCAGCAATTGAAATTCCTAAATGTAGCAAACCGAATAAATGATTTACTTTTTATTTTCCTCCTAAAAAATATGGGGTATTTTCAGAGACACTTTATATTTCACTTTACGCCTATATAATTTATAAAATTTTATTAATTTATGACTTAAATTGTAAAGTGTTTTTAAATGGTCTATAGTGGAAGAATGCTTAGCTTTCCAGAAAATATGCCCCTGGAATGTTTAAAAGGAAAATATAGATGTATAATCAGTAGATTAAAATCTTTTGATGACTAATCAGGTGAGAAATTATGTAATTTGTTATAGTTTATATTGGATTAATAGAACTTCTGTCATTTTTAAAATGGCAAATGAAATTCTAATCCAAATTCCACCTTCACCCAATTATGAACATATTGATAAACTTTTACTCCCTCTTAAAGATGTAGAGGAGTTTGTTTCTTCCTCAGATCAGATTTGGAGAGATTTAGCATTACATCACTTGCTCATAATCCATAATGAAGCATACTTCAGTGTTGTCCTCTCCCACCAAAATCCCAGGCCATGTGCTTTTTACTTAAAACCCATTCTTGCACATATTTTTCTCTTGACTCAGATAAGACAAATGTTTCACTGAAGAAAGAAATATTATGGATTGAACGCTATATGTATTTTGGACAAAATGAACCACCTGAAGTTAAAATGTCTTGATGGCTTTCTTGCAAACATGCAGTTTTTCACTTCACAAGATATTAAATGATAGGCTGGAGTTTTATTGAGAAATATTTCATGTTTTTATCAGCTGTTTGGGCTCATTCTGACGGCACCCATTCACTGCAGAGTATCCACTGGTTAGCAAGTGATGTAATAGTAAATTTCTCCAAATCTGTTCTGATGATGGAAATTCAATTTTTTTGGGGGTTAGCTTTTTTATACAGTACTGAACATAATATTAAATGGTATAAGATTACTATGATATTGATTATTAAACTTCTCACATGCACACTTTCAAACCCTTGCTTAAATGGATTGGAAATTACTGATAATTTTCAAAACAAATGTCTCCGTTCATAATTTTGCCATTTCAGTGTAAATAAATTCCAGAAATTTGTGGCAGGTGGTGACAGACACCTCAGGTGACATTACACTAAATATATATATATTTTTTTCATATGCATGCAACTTATGCAATGTTGACAAACCAGCTCTGTGAATATTACTTGTACAAATTGTGTAAAGTTGTCTGCCCCCTCACTCCTTGTTCCCTTTAAATTATTTACAGCAAAGGATGACTGAAGAGTGACAATTTAAGATAGTTTCAGTGACGAAATAGTTATTTGCCCTGCAGTTTATGTTCTTAATTAGTATAGGATAAAAATGACTTTCTGTTCAGTATTTCAGTCTCGATTCTCATCTGCTGTTTGGCCAGATTTGTCTCGGTCTTCTCTGGAATAAGTTGACCAGCCCAACATGTCAGCAGTGTTTACTGTCAGTATGATTTATTCAAATAGACAGTTTTGGGACATGGATCATGGGCCTTAAATTTAATCTCACCTATTTTGCACGTATCCTTAATGATGACGCTAAACAAACACATTTGGCTTGTTTGTAAGTGTATGATTAATAGCACACCGCTCTGCGTGACCCTGCTTTTCTTTGTCACGCTAATGTGTAGCTTTGAGGTCTTTTCGTAATGGTAATGTTGTGCATTGGGCCCAGCTTATCCAGTGTATGTTAAGTATATGAGCTGATGTAGAGTAACTGGCAGCAAATACGATGCTTTTGTTTAAAATCCTAATGACCTTGTCACACGGTCAATATTGATCCTCTTGAAATCTGCAATACCAAAGGAGGTCCTGTTTTACTAGATTAATCAAATCCAATGTTACTGACCTTCACGTGCACTTCATTCAACTTTGTGGGCATCTGTCATGAATTTATTAAATAGACACTCATAGAGTAACTGTTTCAAGAATACACCGTTTTGAGAGGACAGCAGAAACCCCGACAAGATAATCGTGTTTGGAGTCTGAGTGGGCGTATGGAGCAAAAAGAGGGAAAGGGAAACGGACAGCTTATGTTAATCAGAACAATAATTGTGGAATCTGCCATACAGCGACGGCTTCGTTTGTTTATGTGTCATGACGGCCGCTATAAATGGCATCTGCATCTGAGGTTAATCTGAAGGCATCGTCAAACCCGTTTGTGATGATTAAATAATGGAGCTACATCCTACCTATTCCCACGGTCCATGTCCACAATCCTTTAAGGTGCTTGTCAAAAGGGGAGGAATGAGAAGATTGTTTCTTAGAGAAAATAAATAAATAAATAAAAGGCAGATTATTTTGTTAAAGCTTTGAATGCGTATGGGGGAGTGGGGGAAGATGCTAGATGTATCACATTTTGCTCATGTTGTTCTCTAAGGATGGATATATTTGAAATATATTAAAACAAAGTGGTCCAGTGACATAGGCATGGTCAGATTTATCATTTTTATTTTAAATGTGATTTACTATATTTAATGATATTTTATTATATTATCTAATTTAGACGTTTTGTATGAAGTAAGAGTGTTTTCAGATGTTTCTTGTATTTTAGATGGGACAAAAAAAGTTCAGTAAGCACTAAATGTGAAAAAAACAATTTAACTCCAAATCTTGAAATGGTAATTACATCAGAATAGGCTGTTACTGTCAGTCATTTTCAAATGTTTTCTGGCAGAGCATTTGTTATGATATGTGATCTTGTCCATTGTTAACAGATAATATTGTATTTGATCTAAATTTAAATGTGTAGGTAACAGCCATGAATATTTCAGTTAAATGAATCCACTAAAGTATTTCCCATAAACGGAAAACATACACATTACATATATCAGAAAATGTCATCATCAAGGTCAAACTGCATTTACATTTCAAATAATGTAATACATAAATGTGTCATGTTCAGAAGCTTATCAGGAAATAATTCTAATTGTAATGTAGTGAATAATTTTCAACATTCAATAATTTTCAAAATCGAATGACACACCTTACCCTGTTTAGAGTATCTGATACACTTTACTTCACTACCATTTAAACATGTTTCATTTAATGATTCATTGCTGAAAGTAAGAATTCATGGTCTATTAACATCATTAAAAAAGGATGATGTGACACTGAGAACTGGAGTAATGGCTGCTGAAATTTCCGCTTTGCCATCACAGGAATAAATTACATTTAAAAACATAATAAAATAGAAAACAGTTATTTTAAATTGTAATAATATATCACAATAATACACTTTCCAAATACATTAAAAAGTACATATATATTTAAACATAATTTTGCATTGACATAATAACCAGGCAGCTGTGCATCATGGGCCCTTTATAAATGTTTGGTCATGTGACGATAATTATGTAGAGTTTCTCTAAAAACTTCTCACTAGGTGTTTGCTTCAACAGAGATGATGCCAAGTTTATCTGCGTTGAAGCAAACACCTACTGAGAAGCAGCAGGTATGTCTGCATTTCCCCAACGTTAATCAGGTGAAACAGGAAATCACGCCACAAAATGCAGAACCAGAAATATGTTTATCTAGTGAAGGGCACAAATGAGTAAACAGTTCACACGTCCAGCTTGTCACACCCCAACATACGCAGGTATAATGAGGAGAGCAGGAAGTGTCAAATTTTCTATCGTAATGTTTTTGCAATCCAGGGCATCAAGCTCCTCTTCCTGTTGCTTCATTGAATGACTCCCTCATTTTAATGGTGCTCATCCTCTGCCTGTTCCATGAACCTGCCATTCCTCTGAACTCTCCGACATCTTACAAGAAATTCAAAGGTCAGTCAACGTGATACTTTTAATATTCATTGAAATCAATAATGAGACCAGTTTCTCGGTTCAGATTCTCATGAGTAGATCACTGGATTCTTCTGAATTCTTCCTGTATTTGCTGCAGCTCACAGATAAAGCTGTAAACAGGAACTCCTCCATCTAATCGGGACAACAGAGGAGTTCAACCTAAACACCAAAACAAGTCGGTAGGGAGCACCTGAAGTGGATCTGAACAGTCTGACATGTGAATCATTGTGCAGAACAACTGGTTTTGATGAGTAAGTCATGTAGATGCTGTACAGGGAAAAGTCTTGTTTCATAATGGAAGTTCAATGTTTCCTCAAGCGAAAATGAATAATGAGAATGTATAATCTGTCATTAATTCTGCTGAAAGTTGGACACATACAAGCGGCCCAATCTAAATCTTAATATCTGCTATCTGCTATCTAAATACATCATTCCATTTAAAGCAACATTTCAACACAGTTGCTATTTAAAATGTTATGCACAATTAATTACAAATAATTTTATGAAGAAGTGTTTTGTTGCCTTACAAGCAAACTGGTGTTTGTTACCACACTTTTCCTTCTTGGATGTCTCTACTGGAACAAAAGCTTTAATTCGCTCTTAGTGAAGTCAAGTGCTCAGGTAAAACATTCTTGACAGAATAAGTCTTTTTTTTTTTAAACATGACTAAATTTATGTTGCACCTCTTTACAAACCATCCCCAACATTAATTAATTATTAATTTTTATATCCGTATTCCAACTAACCCCACTCAAACTCTTTTCAGTCTGGCATCATCATTTATTACAGGCCTCAATATTTTAAATCAAAATTCATAAAATGGATAATCCCAGTTCTGGTTCTGATTGCTATTTTTTGTTGCATGTTGTGCCATGCAACAACAGCCTTCAGCCAGTGACACACAAAATGGCCTCTTGTGCCTTGGTTAAATAACTTTTTTTTTTTTTTAAATACCTTTTTTTAAATAGCTTCCTGTATTTTTATAACAGCTTCGGCTGAAGGGGTTCGTTTTCGTTTTGACATTCAAAAATTGAGAAGTTGAACTCATAGTGAGAACTTTTAATAATTGAATGTCATGATAATATCATAGTGAATCAAGACGACAAACATTCGGATGTCACAGAATGCATTTATCAACAGACATTAAAAAAAAAAATGTTTTGGAACGTTTATTTAATTTTTTATTATACAACTGAAGAACCTTTCCTCATAGGTCTATAGAAAAACCTATATGGACTAGTGGTTTGATGAATCCAGAAACTAATACTCTGATCTTATGAATTTGTAATGTGTCATCAAGACCTTTTTTAATTTCCAAAATCACAAAAAAAAAACCCCAAAAAACTCAAGAACCTGATAAGGAGAAAATGTTTTGCTAAACTTGAGGTGCTAAAATAACAGTTGAGAATCTGTTTTAGTATATCCAACCAAACTCTTGTAAAATGTGTGCATATATATATAGCTTATATATTAGGTTTTAATAAAAATGTAATTCTATTAATTGTTTATTAAAGACTTGTCATATAGGAAATGTCTGCTACACTGACTGAAAACCATGTCTGTCTCTCCGTCAAAATAATGTGATGAAAACAAACCCAACCAAGAGCTAATGACGTGATTTGGTAGTAAAGCTGTTGAAATATTTTAGTCTCCTGTGATTTTTCTGTCGCTGGTCTCAGGTTTCAGTCAAGGAGGAGCTGAGATCCTCCCGTGGGCCTGCGCTGGAAGCTGCTCGTCTCATATAAAGCGCTTCCCAATGCCGGAGGAAACAGTGAATCACAGCTTCAGAGGGAGTCGAGCACCATCCACTCATCTCTCTCACACTGCTCTTCAGCCACCAGCTGCTCAGTCAAAGTCATCTCTGAGTGAACTTTTACGAAATTCAACAACGAAAGAAAAACTCTTGGTCACACCCGCGCCCGAGAAACAAAGTTTGAGACGAAGGGAAGCTGAAGTTTTGAGAGCGCACATGGCTGCTCTGATAAGCGCGTATTCGTCCTGGCCGGAGAGCTTTGAGTGCTCTGCGGGAAATGCGGACGTACCTGACGGACACACCTCCCACAGAGCTCCCGCGGACAAGGTGTCGGAGCCGCGCATCAGGAGACCCATGAACGCCTTTATGGTGTGGGCCAAAGATGAGCGCAAGAGACTCGCAGTGCAGAACCCCGATCTCCACAACGCGGAGCTGAGCAAGATGCTGGGTGAGACATCATTAATACTATTTGTGTAATAATCATTATTATTAACAGCTCCTATTTATTATTTTTATTAGACTATTATTATTATTATTATTATTATTATTATTATTATTATTATTACTATAGTAGGAGATTGTTATTAATATCACTGTGAGGCTTGTGAGGCTTCATCGAAATTCAGTTTTGAATCAGTTGTGTTTTGTTTTCATGCATCGATTTCAGAAAGTGGGATGTTTAATATTTACTAAACTAATTATACAAAAATTAAAAGATATAAGTAATTTTGTAAGCTTGAGAAATGTAAAGCGTAAAGCACACAGAGAACCTGAATCTGTTCGAGACGAACCTGAACTGAAACTAAACTGAAATAAATCACAGTGTGATATAAATTGTATTTATTTTTTATTTAGATCAAGAGCGCATATTATCATGTAACACGTGGGAGACTTTATTACAATCATAAATACTATATAGAAATGAGATCATATAAAATCTAAAAATATGTAAACAATAATAATATAAAATAAATAATAGAAATAATTTCAAATTCATTAATTTGAAATTAGTCGGATCTTTGGGTTTGTATAAGAAATAACTGAAAGAAAAGGGTAAAACTTCATGGGATAATGAATTAAGAAGTTGTTTTTATTTTGTTAATTTTTATTGTATGTTAGTAATTTTTAATTAGTTTTTAATACTGTTATACATTATTTCAGTTGTGATAAATTTGCAGACCTGTTTTAACAGTTATTGGCATTTATAGGATTTTTATTTATTAATTTATTCAAGTATTCCTAAAAGCTGAAAATGATAAACTCAGTATAATTACTGCCAATATTATATTTCAAACATTATAAAATGAATGCCAAGCTACAAATACATTTTAAAAGATATGTACCTTTTAAAAGATAAAAAAAAACTATGGTGCAAAAATATCTATATTTTTATAACTGACATTATACGCAATTTTACTAGCTGATGAATATTTATTTTTATTATTTATGTTGAAATATATAAAAAAAAAATAGTTATGAAGACATTTAATTTAACTTTGTTTGCTGCACACAATATAAGCATACAAACGAACTATTTTTAAAACTAATAAAGCAGTTAATGATTTTGTGTTGGTGCTTGTAAATGGAATAACTAACTGGGCAATCTCAAAAACTTCAAACTGTTCCTTTAAAAATACAGTATTAAGTTGAATGCTCCTGTTTTTTCCCCTCCAACAGGAAAGTCATGGAAAGCTTTAACTCCACCGCAGAAGAGGCCATATGTGGAGGAAGCGGAGCGGCTGAGGGTGCAACACATGCAGGACTACCCCAATTATAAATACCGTCCCCGTAGGAAGAAGCAACTGAAGCGCATCTGTAAACGCGTGGACCCTGGTTTCCTCCTGACCACCCTCGGCCCCGACCAAAACTCCCCCCGAGGCTGCTGTCACCCCCTCGATAAAGACGACGAGAGCGCTGTGAGTGGCAGTGTCAGCTTCAGTTCTCCCAGCGCAGCTTTACCCGGCGTCAGGGTCTTCAGAGATCCCGCCAGTTCCAACAGCAGCTTCGATACGTACCCATACGGCTTGCCCACGCCACCTGAGATGTCGCCTCTGGACGCCGTGGATCACGAACACCAGTCCTACTACTCGCCCTCCAGCTCAGTCTCCACCAGCTCCTGCTCGTCTTCCACCTCTTGCCCAGATGACAGGCGTCCCACCCCGGTGCACATGAGCAGTCCACACCCCTACCATCCCGATTACTCCCAGCATGTACCTTTACACTGTGGGAGCTCACATTTGGGCCACATCCCAATGTCCCATCAGGGAAGTGGGGCGACCCTTATCACATCTCCTCCATTGTCCTATTACAGTCCTTCATTCCCGCAAGTTCCGATCCATCATGGGCATCAGGGGCACCTGGGCCAGCTCTCGCCCCCTCCAGAGCAGGGGCACATGGAGGGTCTGGATCAGCTGAGCCAGGCTGAATTGCTGGGTGAAGTAGACCGAGATGAGTTCGACCAGTACCTAAATTCTACTAGTTATCACCCCGAACACGGTGGGATGACAGTCACGGGACACATCCAGGTAACGCCAGCTTCTGTTTGCTCCAGCAGCACTACTGAAACCAGTCTCATCTCCGTATTGGCCGATGCCACGGCAGCCTATTACAACAACTACAGCATTTCATAAACACCAAAACAGAGACAGTTGACACAGACAGAGACTGTGGGCTCGACAAGGGTCAGCAATGTGACTGACAGGTGAAAGGAAGGCCGCGGAAAAGAGAAGCTACAGGAAGTCAAAGAACACCTCAGGGATGCATAGATAAAAAAAAAATGAAGTTCATTCCCATCTTTGTTTCCAAAAGAAGAACGGAAGTAAAAGAAAAAATGGACAAACATAGAAAATGCTCTCATATCTTGCCACAAAAGCATGTACATATGCTATAAAGCTTATTTATATATCGAATTGCTTTGCATTACAGCTTATTGTATTGCTTTTTTTCAGTCCAGATATATTCAATTGATTTTTTTTTTTTTGAACCTCAGTTGTTTTACCTCAAGATTTATTTAAGTGAGGCTGGTCTCTTCCTTTATAGGACTTAATTTTGAAGGAAATTCTTCCCTTTCATTTCCCTTTACCTTCATTTCAAAAAAATGTATTTGTATACTCATAAACAATTAAAAGAATAATAATAATAATGAATACTATTGTATGTCAATTTAGGTTTGCCATATTAATTTAACTGAAATTACATTTCGAGTTTTATACATTTAGCATTCTCACTTTTGATATCCACACTGATGTCAATAACAAGTGAATTACTGTATCAATATTGGTGTTTGTTGATCGCCATTCTGTTTGGCCGATTTCATGATAAAGTTGCATTGTTTATCGCCATTTAAGTACAGCACAATGGTTTATGTCTGTAGGTCTGGACTTAAGAAAAAAAAATTGCAGATGCTCTTCATTTTGGTGATATATTAAAAGTGAATGTTCTGAGGCCCCATCTGAATTGGACGCCACTTAATAAAAACAAAAAATAAATACAGGTGACCTCTTGATTTTGTAATGTCTGGTAGATCGAGACTTTTTGGTCGCTTTTAGTAGTAGTAGAAAGTATAAACTGCTTTAATTGGAAGTTAAAGGTTTATTTTCAGCTTCGTTATAATTATTCAGTTCTTTTTCATTTGAATTATTATCATCATTATTATTACTCGTGAGTATATAATTGCTTTATGTAAGTTAAATATTTTTTTGTTTTGTTTTTATAAACTTATAGTATATAATCTTCTTTACAGGATATTAGTAAATGTTCTTTTCATCCACAGTTATTTCTTAAAAATATTTAACTGAATGTTTATTTAATGTTCCACTATTTGTGGAGCTTTTTTGCATACATATATTTTAATACTGAATGCTACCGTTTGAGGTCCTTTCAAGAAGCTGACCTCTACATTTTTTATTATTGTGCGTCGCCATAACCATAGTGTTGGAAACTGGCGGCATCCACCCTAAGTTCCTAGTTTGCTATCAGCAACACCCATTATGCACTCAGTTTCACTCCTCTGCGGATCAGAGGATTAGTGTAAAACAGGCTCTGCTGTTTTTCTCCCCGCCTCCATCTCCACAGGCCTTTTGTTTCCCCTCGTCTTGTTCTGGGTGTGTGTCTTAAGCAGATCGCTGGAACACCCCTCCTACCCTACCTTCGCCCCCCTCTGCTGCCTGTCCTATCTTGCTGATGCAGACTTTCATAATCTCTGCGAAATAAAATAAATACACCTCGTCCACGTTTTACACGTTCATCGTTTTTATTTCTCTCTCTCTGTCTCTCTCTCCCTCTCTTTTCAAATTCCTTCTTTTTCTGATAAAGGAATCTGAAGTGGGGGAAAGAGGGAGGCGGTGGTGGCGTTTGACAAATCCTGGAGTCTGGCTTGGTCTTCCTGCGTTTTTTGGGAACGGTTGAGTCGTGTTTCTTGTAAAGAGGATGTGGCGGAGAAGCAGTGTTTCCTGCCTGATAAGAGTAAAGCCTCTCTCCGTCAGGATGTTTGGCCCCGCCGGTCCCCGCATTAAAAGAGCCCATGGCGAGGGAAAGGGAACTGCTGTTCATTTTAGCAGGGAGGAAACATGGCTCTCGTTGATAAATATCTCACACCGTGATTTTTTTAGGACTTCGATTTGACCCTCGTCTGGTTTGGCCACACACCGGGCTCAGCACAGCTTTTCTCCAATCGGTCTCTGTTGCTGGCTCCAAAGAGTGCTAGTAGCTCATGCTAATTGATGTGATGGCGTTGTATTCATTTTTATGAAATGTTTCATTCAAAGGACATTTATCATGTGCCTCCATTTCTTTTCACAAGTGAGGCTGTTATTAACAGTGTGATTAAATGTTTAAGGTTTAGGAGAGAGGGGTTGATTGGGGCCACCAGCCCCAGGCCGAGGCTTGAATTGGGGCTTGTGACCCAGACACCTCTAGGTTCAGAGTAAGTGGACCCAATATAACCTTCTCCACTGGCCTTGGGGAAGGGCATTGTGTGTCATGGTAAAAACACACACACATTAAAATCAATATGATTCCATACATTAAAAAATTGGCCTAATCATTGTGTGCTTGGTTTAAACAACAGAGATTATATGTAATATGTATTCAATCAATTAAATATTCAGTTACACATTGATGTAGGCATATTAGTAGACAGACTGACAGACATTTTTGAGCCAAATTTAGACTTTTTTTACGATTTGTATAAAAAAATATACAAAATAGTATCCTGCAATAATAAATTACTATATCTCAATTAGGGGTCACAAAATCAATCTTGAACAGGCAAATTTATATTAAATGCAAAAAAACACACTTTTATTTACATAAATTACTCCATGCCCCAGGAATTAGAAAATCATTTGATTCTTATTGAGTGATTAAATGAATCACCCGAAAACTTGTCTAAAATGACTCGACTTTCTACCACTACACAGAGGAAAGCATTTAGAGCGAACTGAGCCACTAGAATGAATTATATTTCAACACACTGCATATCAGAAAAACCTGATGATAATGAACTGATTCATTCGTAATGCAAAACTGCGGACCATTTAGGTGAGCACTTGATTCTTTTCAACGATGTAATTTTGCCTTCAGAGATTCCTTCTGGAATATATTGCAAAATAGTATCCACTATTTTAATTATATTTCACAGACACATTAACCTAAATAAATTAAGAAATAAGGAGAGTTTTGATGTGTGTTTGATTATTCTTTCAGCTAAATCAGTGATGTTGCATTTAGTT